>NC_070583.1:3416122-3628622 GCF_027409825.1 Scomber japonicus | reverse complement strand
TAATATACAAATAGAGAAGCTCATAAGGCATATCAAAACCTCCACATGACATTCTAATGCAGATGGATTTATCCTGTCACCATCTCTCACAGTGGCCTGCAGCAATCTAAATAACCGTGTGCACAAAAACCATTGTGTTAAGCAGAATGATACACTCTGAGTAAAGAGTGTGACATTTGAGTCATTCTCATAAATAGTGCTATTTTTCAGTTTTGAGTGACCTCTGTGTTCTTACTTAAGGAAGAGCTGGGACTTGGCCTCCATCAGTTCCACTCCATCTCCCTCTTCAGGCTGCAGAGGAAGACCAGCGAGCAGAGATACCACTGCCTCCATACTGGCCTGGTCCAGGTCCCTGCACACATCACACACATGAAGAAATGGTAAGAAGTGTGCTCTCTTGTAGTCGCCTCAGTCTTTGTATGGTGAGGAGATGGAACAGAGCTGTACCTCGTCAGGCACTTGATGTCATCATCGGCAGCTTGGTTGGAGGTTCCCATCACCCAGTCAGTCAGGTACTCCACCATCTTATTCCTACAAACAACAGAGCACAAATGACAGCTCCAAACTGACTAAAAGAGAACACATCACAGGTTTAAGAATTGTGTGTGTGTGTGTGTGTGTGTGTGTGTGTGTGTGTGTGTGTGTATAAATGTCACTGACCTGAACTTCATCTCCTGGCAGAAGGACAGGTCATCTCGTCTCTCCATCATCACTTCCACCAGCTGGCACAGCTTGGTTTTGATCTGGATAGCATGGACCACGTTACCCAGAATGCGTACATACCTAAGAGGAGGAACACTAATCAGTACTAAAACACATCCAGTGTGCTCTGTCTGAAACTGGGTCAACAAATTTTTCAGCAATATTTGGTTTTTCATTCTTAAAGTATATTTTTTCGGGCTTTTTTTGCCTTTAATGTACAGGACAGTGGAGATAGACAGGAAACAGGAGGCAGAGAGAGGGGGAATGACACGCAGGATAAGACCACTAGGCTCGGGATTCGAACCCGGGATCACCTGCAACGAGGACTATAGCCTCAACACATAGGGCGGGCACTCTACCCGCTGAGCTATGCTCAACCTTGGTTTTTCATTCTAAGAGTAGTCACTTAGAATTTGACATTCAAATCTTCAGCCACAAATCACACTATTTAATTGAATGAAATTATTTTATACATAGTGGACAATTAAGTTGAGATTGAAAAATACTGTCTACACCAAATAATGGATACTTGAGTCAATAACTGTAATGTGGTTTTTCTTTGTCTACACTGGCTGCTTGTTTCTGCTATAATCTGTGTTCCTAATTAAACCCTCAGTGAGCTCGGTGCTGATTTGTTGCTCCTGCAGATAGTCAGAGGAGAGGCTGTTTCTCACTGAACATACCACTGGAGCCTTAACATCCAGTGAGTAGGACTTAGCAGCATCTAGTGGTGAGGCTGCAGATTGCATGTGGACCTTTAATTTTAATAACTCAACTGATGTCACCTACTTCCTCCATCAGCTTT
Organism: Scomber japonicus; assembly: GCF_027409825.1. Taxonomy (NCBI): domain Eukaryota; kingdom Metazoa; phylum Chordata; class Actinopteri; order Scombriformes; family Scombridae; genus Scomber; species Scomber japonicus. Next base: position 3,627,115 of record NC_070583.1, on the reverse strand, counting down.
CTACAACAGTTTTGGTTATTTCACCTGAGATATTTCTGCTTTTTGTGTTTTTCTTAGAGGTTTGGGGTGTGGGGGTGTGTGAGTACTGACCGGACCAGGTTGAGCATCATGGTCTCAATGCTGGCCTGTCCCAGATGTTCAGAACTGCCCTCTGTGTGATTATCCAGCAGGTTCTTCATGATGGCTATGGTCTGCTCCACAAACTGGGTGTTAGTGTCATTGATAGGAACCTAGAAGAGAGCAGAGCCATGGAGCACATGTCAGATACACATCTACTGTATGAAGCCAGACACAACTTAAAATTTACACTCACTGACCACTTTATTAGATACACCCATGCAATTTAATGCAATCAGTTCTGCTTTTACTGAGCTGATACATTTTCAGTTTGTGTTGATGTTGTCGAAAGGTGATCATTCTACTTTACTTCTACTTTTGATGGTGGTGTACTGGAGTGCATTACATTGAAAAGTGTTCCTAATCGTTTGTTATATTAGAAACAGTATTTCATGTAAGGCTGCTGAATTCATTGAAATTTGATCGTGATTACAATTTTGGGGCCAGACGATCTCAAAACTAATAAAATTGGCGATTTTTTGTAATTTCCTGCAAAAAGCTGTGCATGTGTATTTCCGTCCCTCCTCCGCAGCATGCACTGTACACCAGAGCTGCCAACACTCTGGTTTTTCCCAGGTTTCTCCTGTATTTTTAGACCTATCTCCGTCCGCCCTTATTTTGAAAGCTTAGACAGGAAGCCGCCGCAGCTCCGTTAGTTTGACAGAAGCTGAAACACATGGCAAAATGTTTGAACTGTAAATAAAAGTGCAGAGTTTCCAGCCTGCGTCAGACAATGCTGACTAATGATTAAGAACCAGGATGTGTTGTGTGAACTATCGTCATCTTAACCTGCTCGGCCAGCACTAATATCTCTGCACATTTTCTACTGTGTCTTGCGTTAAACGGCAGATAAAAAGCTGCTTCTTGCCATCTAACATGTTGGTCAAAATAGTTTGAGATGCAGAGACTGTGACAGTCATAACATATGATTCACATCATTTTCATACTCATCAAACCATTGAGTGAGCCCTCCTGTCCTATAGATGGAACAGGTCACTCCCATCAGGACAGAAATGTTTCATCATAGGATAAAGGTGATCACTCACAACTACTTTGTATTTATTTGCAGTGGACAAAATGCATAACAGAGCCACCAAACACCCCCACTGTAGGGGTCAAAGATTCAAACCTGTACTAGCTTTTCCTTTCATTTGTTATCAGTGTGTATTTTCATTGCCAGGAACCCTCATTTGTCCATCATTAATACAGTATGTTATCATTAGCAGCTAGGGCTGGGAGATTATGGCAAAAATCTAAATCATGATTAATTGAACTTTTAACCTTGATTACGATTAATGAACCATTATCTCCACCCTTGATGAACAATGATGTATTTTCACAGTTTCTTTAGTTTAGTATTTTCCACTGCTGCCCTCACACATGAGCATCTTTAGGGAGTGAAAATAAAGATGTTTTAAGGTGTGACGCTGTGGTTAATGTCTAGTTTACTTGATTAGAACTATGTAGAGATCATGGTTTGGGTTCAAATCATCACTGGAGACAAGTTTTCAAATTCCTTAAAGATATGCAACCTTTACTGTCATGGCAACAGTGAACACCACCATTAACTGACATGTCCATTAGAGTTTCTAAATGTTGGTTTTGATTCTTTTTTGATTAATTGCCCAGCCCTATTAGCAGCAGATATGTGATGGGGGGTAAAATGTGTCTGCACTCACCGGCCCCTGTGTGTCAAAGAACTTTCCGATGCTGTTCCTCAGCTTGTTGAAGAGCATGGGGTAGAGGGCCGGGCTGAGCTCCAGACCCAGCAGGTCTTTAACGTTGGTGCGGACGTGGAGGCCGACCCGATCGTGACCGCACACCAGCAGAGACAGCAGCCGGTCCAGGAAGCGGCTGACCGGTGTCTCGCTGGAGGCTGACGAGGAGCAGGAGGTGGCGGCTCCCACGGGGTTGGACACCTCGCAGGGGCCCATGGAGATCATGGAGTGTTTGCGTTCACTTATGGGCCCCATAGGGGGGCTGTAGGTGGCTGGGCCGGGGGTGCTGCGCTGCTGCAAGCACACACCTCCCAGAGCACACAGGAAGCCAGTCATGTTGATCCACTCCTGCTGTGAAGGGACAGACACACACTGAGTGGCAGAAGCACTACACACATTCACACACATCTGAACAATTCTAAAAGACACATTTGTTTACATTTTAATCATGCACAAGACCAATTCATTACAAAAACACAGGAAATAAAGGTTTAAAACACGGATTTAAAAAGGGAAGTAGTTCAGGTAAAGCAGAGAATACATGTTACATCCACACTGACACATTTTCATCTTAAAACACATGACGTCTACTACAGACACCTGCTGTTTGAAAACTCTAAAACAGACTTTTGAAAATACTGCCGGGTAGAAATGGAGACTATTGGAACTAAATGATGACGCAGGCACATGTTCCACTAGGTCACATGACCATTTACCAGAAGAAAAAAAAACATCAGTCCCAACCAGACACATGCCCATCAGAAAGAAACTTTTAGCTAACATTATTTATTTATTCATTTTTCACATGTTAGCACACACTGCTTGACTTCATTCTGTCTTAACTGAATAGAAATGAAAACTAGAATAAATTGATATGAAACATTCTATTACTGATTCTATTACAGTTATCAAAGTGAAACTCTATGTGAAAGACAGGGCTGGTAGCAAGCAGCAACACTGTCAGTCGAAAAACCACAAGTGTGTGAGCCACAGCAGTTCAGTGACGCACATGCACCATTGGGTGCTCTGTGCTGTTCCCTGACTGGCTGAAGACAAATAGCTACGTTCTCATGTCCTAAAATTGCACTTGGCGAATTGACGGTCGGTTCAGAGAGTGACATCAGGCAACTAAGCAACTCAAACTGCTGCGACTTTTCCTGCAACCCTCTGGTCTTGTAGTGAATCACTGATCTGAACTGGCCTTTGAATGTGAGCCAGCTTCATCATATTAGTAAAACCTGAATGCTAATTTACTAACCTGGCTTCCCGATGGACAGAGAAATGAATCCCAGTCCACATTTTGTTCAGTCAACAGGTACAAAGAGACCCCCCCCTCTCTGTAACATGCTTACCTGCCCATCATCTGCCTTGTTTTTGGGGAAGTTGAGGATCTGTTTGGTGGCCTGGTCCCATTTACCATATGTGTCCTCCCAAGCCTGAAGGTAAAACCAACACACATTAAAAATGCCTCTAACTAAACAAGACATCTGAGCTTTGATGTGAAGGTTTATCACAGAAATGTAAGACTGTCCTAGTTCAACATTATTATCATTGACTGTGACAAAGTGTTCAAATGACTTGCAATTTACTTCCAAACTTCTGAAAATCTATTTGTAGTCTTCATTTTGTTTAAAGACCATGTAAAGTGAATTCAGACATTTTCTTCTAAACACATTAGATAGGTCATAAATGTATTTCTAAAAAAAGGTGTAAAAAGCATTTCAACCATTTAGATTTGAATTGTGGAGCTAGGCTTCACAAACTGTGTTTCAAGACTTCTGTGTTCAGGATTTAGTGGGTGGATCTGAAAATCAACCCGCCCCTGCTGCTGTAGAGGTATAAATACATTCAGCACACAGTACTACTACTACAGTCTACAGTTAGCCAGTTAGCCGAGTTAGCCACCGAGCTAGCAGCTGAGTTAGCAGCAGAAAGCTCTCAGACATAGGGTCCATGTTTCTGGTAGAGGTGGTGACTTTGATTGACAGGTGACACTTGGTAGGGGGCGGGGTTTCAGCGAACTCGGTGGGCACTCCCACAGCGTTTGGTAGCAGAGAAAGAGACTGAGTTTTACACAACTTTGAAGCCTAATTTCATATATTTGGGGATTTTTTTAATCATTCAAATTTGGCAGGGTGGTTAACAACACACTTTTCTGTGGTATGTCAAACTCAGAACACATATTTATTCTTACTTTACACGGACTTTAAATTTAAAAAAGCTGAATCAGCTGTGGATGCTCTTAATATGAAACCATGCCAGTCTCAGCCAGCAGTAATAAATGAAGGACAGTCATTTCGAATGAACGTTACCCCAATGTTTCCTTGTGTAGGATGCTCTATCCTCCTCAGTAAGGCCATCACTCTCTTCTGTAGTGTGGAGCGGCCTGTGAATACAACAACCTCACTGTTAATAAACACAGTCAAAGCTCTTGTTCTTAAAGCCTGTATGAGCCGTATAAATAAAAACACAAACTGAACAGGGTTGGAAGTTTTTGTTTTTGGCTGACCTGTCCCCATCATGTTGCTGACGGAGGCCAGCTCACTGAAGGTGGCATAGTTGGGCAGGATGGTCTGGACGGGCAGCTCATCGGCAGCGCTGCGGATGTCAGCCTCCTCACAGAGGTGGCGGAAACACGACATGGCCACGAGCACCGCCTCAGTGTCTGGACTCCACAGGAACATGTAGAGACAAACCTCCAGCTTGGTCTGCGCCTGCCGGCACACAGGGATGCTGCCGCCCATCGTGGCACACTCCTGGAGGATTGAAGATATACTTTACACCATGGACTGTATAAAAGAAATGGACGTAACATCCGTGACGTCATCCATTGGTTTGTGGACTGCTGCTCGGAAGCCAATAGTTTCGAATCTGGGCAGCGCCATCTTGAAAATTTCAGGTGCATGCTGGGAAAAATAAAAACACAGATTCTACTTATATGGGCATGAGGTGGGGCCATGGGCGGAGTGGGGAGGTTGCTATGGTTGCGAAGAAGGCCTTAAACTAGCGATTGAGACCATAAACACATTTTGAAAACTGAGGTTAGAAATCAAGTGAGAAGTTGGTGAATTCTCCATTGACTTGTAATGAGACGGAAGTCCTTTTGACTCCAAAACGGTCGCCCCCTGTTGGCCTTTTGATAGAATGCGTTGGCTTCCTTTCAGAGGACCGGGACTCCCCGCCTGCTTTACACACAGCTGTCACACTACCACTCATCTGCTAAGCCACATGGTCACTGCTTTGCTTGCTTGGCCCAAAGAGAGACTGCATCATTTGTTCTGAAGATGAGAGCTTGTTAGCATTCAGATTCATGTCTTTAACAGCTGTTTGTTGCTGTGGTAACAAACCTTGTTCTTGAGCAGAAACTTGTTCCTGCAGATGAGGATCTCCCTCAGCCATTTGAGAACTTCTGTCCCATTGACCAACTGCTGGCCAATCAGTTTGCGGCAGATGAGGAAGAGCACCTGTGAACTGAAGAAAGACACAGGTGGAGGAAGGTCATTATCCTGAAATTTCAACAATTATATTTGTTGTAAGAAAGCCCCTGATGAACAATAAAGATCTATTCTATTGAAGGTGATTGATGTCTGTACATCCATGGTCACCATGCAGATTCACAAAGTATGTAAAAACAGGGTAACAGCTGACTGGTCATCATTTCCATGACAACACCAAACTTCCTGTTAAGCAAGATGGGAACACTGGGAGTAAAATCTCAAAATTCAATTCAAATGTTTTATACCATCACCTCAAGTTTGGACAGAACTAAGGCTCAGAGTGTTCCAGGCCAGCAAGTGCAACTAACTATTATTATCATTATCCAGAAATCTGACAATTGTTTTCTTAATTAATCAGTTTGTTGCATAAAATAGAAAAAGTCACAGTCTACGAAAACCCAAGGAGCAACATTAAATGTCTTGTTTTGCCCCAACCAGCAGTTCACAACTCAAAGATATTCTGTTTAAAATCATAGAGCACTACAGAAACGACAACATTCACATGAAGGAAGCATTTAAGAAAAAGGTCAGTCATTTTATATTGATTGACTAAACTATTAACTGTTCCACCAACATGGATCCATCCATTTGTATGTAGATTTAAAAAATAAAAACCATTGTAAAACTTGTTGATAGATCACATATACAGTACCAGTCTGAAGTTTGGATACACTTTCTCATTCAAATGAATGGGAAGCTGTGTCTAAACATGCTGTACATGTGACTATTAAATAGATCATCACAGACAGTATGTTTGAGGAAATGTATATTTGATTACCTGGCTCTTATTCCAACTCTTCCACATATTGTGCAAACTGATATCAGATCTAAACTATGCATAGGTCTGTATTAGGGCTGGGCGATATGGACCAAAAGTCATATCCCGATATATTTAGGCTGAATATCGATATACATCCCGATATTTTTATCGCAAAGTGAGAGCAAATGTTTAGTCACAGTCAAATCCAAATATGACATGTCACAATTAATTTGATTGAAACCAGCAGGATGAAATAATGCTCAGCTGTTCAAAGAACAATAAAATGTAAACATAAATACTGTATAACCACAGGAGTATGTTCTTTGAAATCAAAGCTCCATAAGGTGCACATTTAAATGAAAAATATAGCCAATCTTAAATAAAAATAGCCCATAAAGTAAAATAAATATATTTATATGAGAAAAGCATCAATATTTTGACAACTATAGATGGCTTATTAAAATTTTATTTTATTAAAAGTAGTTGCGACTGGGTAGCTCATTTCTCGGGTACATGGTTTTCAGTAGCTTTTTAAATCTGACTTGTTCCACAGTTGCAACAGGGACCACATCTTTAGCAATGTGATAAGTGACCGCTTTAGTTATAGTACACCACTTGTCACTATTCTTTTCATCCTCGTTGTTTTTTGTTTTTTTTTCCTTTTCTCCCCTCTTTATTCTGTTGTTCTTGTTCTGTCTTATTATGTATTGTATGTTGTATATGTACGGACGGGGTGATTGCTGTTATTTCGCTGTACTTCTGTTATAGTGACAAATAAAGCTCTATTCTATTCTATACGGTACACTGCGGGAAAATGAAGCTTGCAGTGAGTTTTGTTTCAGGGCTGGAGCTTTTGCGGGTTGTGGATGGCTTGCAGCTGGGTTTTCTGCAGCGCGCAGTTTCACACACTTTTCGTACTGCAGTTTGTGCCACTGTTTTAGGTGGTGAAAAAGATTTGTAGTGCTTCCACCCCTGGCTGTAACTTGTTTATGTCACTCCCTACATATAACGTGATTTTGTTGCTCATCTGATACTTTGAATCCGAACCATCTCCATATTACTGAGCCACTACTTTTTCTTTTACCAACCAATTCGGCCTCCGCACGCTCCACAGACGTTGTTGCTTCCTCCAAGTTTGTTGAAAAGTGTCTGCTCCAGCCCCTCCCCCCTCCGTGCGTGAAAGAGGAGGGGCGGGGGCGTGGGGAGCAGTGCAGTGCAGAGAGCTCCGGGTCAGCAGCTTGTTTGGAGCAAGGATCACAGCGCAAATTTGAAATACGTATATCGATATATGCGATATGGTCCAATTCCATATCTCATTAAAAAATATATCGATATTTTTTATATCGATATATTGCCCAGCCCTAGTCTGTATAGATGCTGTAGAGCTGCTGTGTACATCATGACTGAGTCACAGCAGACACCTGCAGAGCCTGTCCCTCCTCTCTTCATGGAATGATGAGATCATTTTTAAGTACCTGATGTCCCAGAAGGTTTCTATAGGGGCATCAGGATTCCACAGCTCGATGGTCTCTGGCTGGTGCAGAACTAACAGAGCCTGGACAGAGACAGGACAGAAGACAGGAGGACAAACCAAGAGGAGGAGACAAAAAGCAACAATGCAATAAAGCTAAACAGGATTGAAGAGAAGAATGAACAAACATAATGAAATGTCTTAAATACTATTTTAGTCATAAACTAAGAGAGTGACTCAACTTTCACCATTCTGCTACTGTTTTTTTTCATTTTCTAAAACTTAAATGAAACTATGATTGTAACTCTAAACAGACGTTTCACATTAAAAGAATTCCAGTGTTTTTAAAAACGGCATAATCCTTCCCATTCCTGACCGGCTTTTAATGTGACACATCTGCAGGGAGTGTCAGGGTATCTCTGCCTCAGCTGCTTCAATTTACTTTTTATTTTTTTATTTTGAGCCTTTAATTTCTGAATTGTATCATGTTCTTAGTGTCCATAATGTTCATTGAAAATCTGATTTGTGAAAAATGAAAATGGAAAATGAAGTTCAGAATTCTTCTGGTCTTCTATCATGAAGATGAGAGCGTGAAATGCACAGAGATGGAATGTTTGAAGGAGTGTGCTTCTGACCTCCATGGCTTCTTGTGAGAGCTGGGTGGTGTTGGTTAGAGGCACTAGCTGCACCAGGCCGGTGATGAGCTCTGCTGTGCTGCTCTGGATCTCTGGAGCTTGTTTCACTGGGTTCTAACACACAATACACACACCAAAAAAAAGAAGTATGAACAAAATGCCAAGTCTGTCCTCAGCTTCAAAAAGTCATTCCATTAAAAATAATCTATGTAGAGATTTGAATAAAAGTCACAGGATGCAGCAGCAGCAGCACACTCACATGCAACATGAGTTTGGGGTCACCGTGGATTAGTTTGACCAGAGCGAGGAGGAGGCACTTGTAACTTCGAGTGTCCAGTTCTGTGGCTTTTTCTTTGAACTTAAGGCTGGTGGTCATCTTCCCTTTGAATGTCAGACTCTGTGAGAGACAACAGGGAGGACAGCTAATTATAAACTCCACTCAATTTCCTGTCTGACAAGCATCTGCATTGTGAGTAGAAGACAATGATGTTCACATGTACTCACAGTCTCAGGTCCACCTCCACCAAATGTCTATTTTTCTTCATATCAGCAAATCAAGAAAGATGTTCAGACCTAAACCAACAACCAAGTGATCTACTAACAAGTCTTGTGTGTGTGTGTGTGTGTGTGTGTATGAAAGCCTGATACATCTGTGTTATACAGTGACCAGATGTTTTAGGAAAGCATACATTTCTGAGCTGTTCTTTAAAGTCTGAATGTCTTCAGTAGGATGCAGTGTGCTTGGATCTGAGAGCCACACACTGAGCAGGGAAGAACACATTGTTGGTTTGTGTGTGCACATGAGATTTACTGATGACAACAGGATTTAATGTCCTCAATGACCACAATGGAAATAAGTCTGGTAGAGAGAAGATCCCCATATCATTCTCTGAAGGGAAATGATGTTACTATATAATTACTATACAGTCATTACAGCTCAGGTCATGTTTTGTGGATCTTTCAGGCAACATTAGAAGTAGAATGATGTATCAGCAGATATCAGCTTACTGCAGATGCAACAGTATTGGTGTATATTTCGGCTAATGTTCACTATAGAGTACTGACTCTACAGGTTGATTTTACACTGTAAAATGTTCCAGTCAGCGTGTATCTTGGTCACAAGTCCAAAAAAGGTGCCATGTTTACTGCCTGTAATGTGTTAAACAGAGTAAAGGTCTCACCGGTGTCATACGTAGTGGAGGGTGAGTGCCGATGCCTTGCAGCACCCGGTTAAGGGTGTCTGAGAACATGAAGCGAAGCTCACCGGAGTAGCAGTACACTGCATCGATCTTAGGCCACCAGTCCAAATGAGACTGAAACAGATGGTGCAGTGTGAGAGACAGGTGAACACACACACACACACGAAGCTGTTCGTCTGAAGAAGCTCTGCACACTTACATTGGTGATTATTCTGTGCAACGAGTTGACCAGGACAAAGTGAAAGGTGGAGGGGGAGGAGGCGGCCAAACAGACCTTCAAGACAAAAGAACAAAGTGATCACAGCTGTGTCCACTGGATTTCAGAGGATCACTGCAAACTTTAACTCATCGCTCCAGTCCACCTTAAAGTGCTGGTTGTTGTGAGGATTGATGCGGAAACAGGAGACGAAGCAGTCCATCATGAGCTCCACGTCAGCGTTCTGGCTGCCCGTCCCCCTCCAGAAGGGTTTGGCTGGGTTGAACAGCAAAGCCTGATGGGACAGGGAGGGCCACAGTTCACACCAGGTCATTCAAAAAGCACATCTGTGATCAAATGTACTCTGTAATCTATCAAGAGCAAGAAGTGAAAAGAAGACATCTCAAGTATTGTTCCTAAGTCTTCCATTAGGGTCTGCACTAACATCACTGTGTTTGACTTTTTAAAATCATATTCTCTTTGGACCCTCCACTACACTTGGAAAATCCTCCCCCTTATATCTCTACTTAATATAACAGTGATTACTCGTTCAACTCCTTTCACTATTAAAACTATAAGAGACAATGCATGAACAAGTTGAATTTTATTAACCAAAAGTCTCACACACATGGATACAGTCCCATGTCTTTGAATCCTTTCCTCTCTGGGTTTTCTCTTGTGATCTCCACATAAACTTAATACAGACAGATTGTATCAGAGTACATGCAGCTGATCAGTAACACTGCTTTCTATATTTCTCCCCTTCTAATTCTGAGTTATTATGTTGATGGTCAGAAAAGTCTTTTTTGCAGAACATTATAATGTAGCAGTGAAGTTGACCTTTGACCTTTTGAATATAAAAAGGTAAATCGCTGCATCATTTTATCCTATTAGACACTTGTGTGAACCTTTGTCATAATTAGTGTATGTATTAATTTTTGAGCTGAAGTCAAAACATGTGTTGAGGTCACAGCCTCCAAAATCTAATCAGTTCATCCTTGAGTCCAAGCAGACCAGAGGTGACTAATAGGAGGACTGCGGTCTGGATCCAGACCCAGGCGCCATCCTATCCAGAACCGGAACGGTACCTGATGACATATTAAGGATTGTTACATTTTGATCAAGCGTTTCTATTTTAACGGCCGCATTTTTTTTTTTTTAAACTAATCGCTTTATTTAAGAAGCTCTATCAAAAGCTTTCAGTAATGCACTTTATTTTGAAATGCCATCTTTATTTGATATGAGAAAAGAACATTTATTTATCTTTTTTTATTATTTTATTTAGTTATTTATTTGAATAGCACATGTTGAGTGTAAACACTAATAAATGAATTCTACTATTTTTATGTGACAGTCTCCATTCTGCTGATGGAACTACAATGCTACTTCAAGATACTGAAAAATAACACAGATAATGTTCCAGACCTTTACTTCAGGACATTTTCATTAATTGGACCTCAGTGAATTTGAATAGAATACCCCTGAAGTCAACATTCATGCCAAATCTGAAGAAATTCCCTCAAGGCATTCCTGAGATATCACATTTATAAAAGAATGTGAACGATGGAAGGATGGACAACCTGAAAACATTCATATCATCAGCACAGAGGTATAAAGAAAATTATAATAATAACTCTGTCCAATTAAAAGGGATCTACCAGTTAAATTTCTAGTAACTATAGTAACAAACCTCTATGAAAACATTAATAACTACAACATGAACACAATTTACAGGAAGGGGGTCAGACCTTGAGATCCATGACGATGGACTGAACAAGGAGGAAGATGGTGGAGTGATCCTCCCAGTTGATGTAGGTGGAGGCTTTACACAGTTTGACACAGGCTATAGCAGCACTCTCCATCAGCTGCTTGCTGCCACCCTGACCTGCTAAAGCTTTCCTCAAACTGTCCATGAACAGTTTCTGTACACACAAACAACACAGGGAAGGGTTAGGGTTAGGGTTAGGGTTAGAGTGTGTGTGTGTGTGCGTGTGTGCTTTCCTCTCACCTTGTTGGCCTTGCTTTCTTCCACAGTGTCTTTGGAGATGGTGTGTGTGATTTCTGGACAGAGGATGAGGAGGATGATCTGTAGAGGCCACACTGCTGCCTTCCTCTTCGCACTCTCTGCAAAGCTGTCCACCAGGTCAAACAACTTCTCTGCAGCTTCTACACACACACACACACACACACACACACACACACACACACACACACACACACACACACACACACACACACACACACACACACACACACACACACACACACACACACACACACACACACACACACACACACACACACACACACACACACACACACACACACCACTTTCAGAAGGGTTGGCACACTCTTCAGTGAAGCTGTACTAAACTCCTTCAATGTCTTCATACCTGCCATATCTTGTTGTGGTCGCTGGTAAAGCATGGTGAATTCATCTGGGTAATTCTCCACCCAGTTCCAAAAAGCCTGTAGAGTGATAAAGAATGTTTAGAGGAAAGAATGTGGAAAGGTTTACAGCTGTCACACTGTAATACACTCTGTATAATGATGCAACCCTACCTTTCTCTCTTATTTCATTGTCAGTTTATTTTGCTTTTATTTTAATGATCCTCCATTGTGTAGTGACCGAATGTCAAGTGGACAGTGTATCATTTCACTATGTTAAGTGAGAAACAACTGACTCATTGTCAATAAAATAAGATTTTTTTTTTTTAATTAAAAAAAAAAAGTTTGATGTTCTTTGATGTTCCGACTCAAAAAGTCTGTGTTTGATTGACAGCAGCTGGCAGCCAATGGTGACAAAGTAAACAATAAGTACCAGTAACAACACACTGTCTGCCCATCACTTATAGATACAGCAGTTTGTTTACGAGGAATGACTAGTGGTGTTAAAGAGAAAGAACCACAGCAGCATCTAAAAGTGTGAAGTAACATTTGCATATATGTTTACATGTTGTTTACTGTGCTGCAGCTGAGCAGCTATCTTGCCTGACACTAGCCGTGCCCTTTGTTTGGTGGCTCATTCAACAAGCGAAGGTGCAGGACAACATGTGTGTTCATATTCATGTAAGTTCAATAAGAGGGAGCTTTAGCAGGAAAGCTAGTGTGAGTTATTACTCAGTGTGTAGCAGGATGCTGTCAGGCTTAGTGTGACTGTCTGCTTTGCCTCTGATAGAATGACACATTATTTCTTTATGTAAAGTTTGATGTACTGTACTGAAATAAGTTCTTCAGCTATGTTATAAGAGAAAAAACTAATGATATTCTGTCCAGCTAATGCAAAACTAGAGAGCACCAACCAAAAAATATTGAATATAAATTTCTCTCTTTTGTTTTTGAATTGTTGTTCTGAGAGGAGAACACATGACCTACAGTGATCTACAAAGAGGATATGTATACTGTACTAAACAAACAATACTATTTCATTCCAGGACTGAGATACCTGTGAACAATAAAATACCAACCTTCTCTAAACTGTTGATGACTGCTAGCTGAGCAGGCTTCTTCAGGGCTCTAAACTTCAGAACCGTTTCTGAAAGAAAACACAGAGAATGAACGCTTTCTAAAGACAAGCTCTAATGAAATCAGACAACATGATAAGAATATAATCACATATCAGAAGCTAACCTTGCAGCAGCCTCTTCAGCTTGGAGCAGTCCACATTGATGTACTGCATCAGCTCTATGTCATGAACGTCCACATTGTCCTCCGAGCACACAGTCAGCTCCTGTAGCCTGAGCACACACACACACACACACACACACACACACACACACACAGACAGACACAGACAGACACAGACACACACAGACACACACAGACACACACCACACATGTATTCTGCTGCTGCAGTGTACACTTGAAGAGATTTGTAGCATTTATCTGACTGAACACACTGCTGCTTCTTCTTCATCGTGATACGATTCTCCTACGAGTCTAGTCGTATAAAAATACACTCTTTTATTACCCATGCAGTCCTAACTTCCAGTCATCCACAAACTGGACAACTAACTGCAGCTAATGATTATCTTCATTATCAATTCATCATTTATGTAAAGTCTGTTTTATTCATTTTGTACTGCGTTTATTTGCTGTTGTTTTATTGTATTTTTTATCTGTAAAGCACATGTTTTGTATGAAAGGTGCTCTTTAAATAAGGTTTATTATTATCATTATTATTATTATTATTATTATTACTTAGTCTACAACAGTACATAACTCCAAGATATTTACTGATAAATCAGCAAATATTCACACTTAAGAGTCTTTTTCACTTTGAAATAAATAGTTGCCAATTAAATTTAAATGGTCCAATCATGTAACTGACTCATCATCTGAGCTCTACTGGTCAGCATCTGAGTGCTACTGTTGATCACAGCTCCAAAGAGACGGCTAGGTGTCTTGTTCATAAACAGCTGTTAAACAGCTATTAATTGTTCCTATTTAAAAGTCCACCCATCTTGAGCCTGGTTCTGCTTGGGCTTTGTTCACGTTAAAGGAGAGATGTTCCTGGTTGAGATCATCTCCCAAAGTGTAAGTGAGGCTCGGTGATGAACACTGCCACCTCACAAAAACACATACTGACAACATATTTTGGAACTTGGTGTGTGGATATCATCTGTATTCTATCTTCTACTATTGGAACATTGAAAAGCAGCTTGAGAAGTTTTTTAGTATTTAAACCAAACTTTCCATCAACACCTAGGATAGTAGTGACAGTAATATCTATGTATCAGTAATCTAAGGGTTTTTTTGTTTTTTTTAAATGTTTTTGTTGAGCTTTGGTATGTATTTGTCTGTATTTCTTTGCTCTTAAAGTTTTATATTGTGTGCATGTCTCACGATAGGAGGACCATCCAACAACCCTATGGGTTTTATTGGCTCCTTCTGCACATTTCTCTTTGGTTGCCTATAGTTATCTTTTCTTTATCTCAAAAAACATTCTGCATGTTTTTGTTTTCTTGTATTATGTATTTTTCTTCTTTTATGTGCAATACATGAACATGAACCTTATGTATGCATATGCTGAAGTATGAAAACGTTCCTAGTCACTACACGCTGTCCTATAAACACAGTATGGAGCAGGGCTACCTGGTGGAGATGCGACTGAAGACGGCGTTGAAGTTGTTGCAGCTCAGAGAGAAGAGGACGGCTGAGGCGGAGGCCCGGAGCTCAGCAGCGTGCTGGTGGCCCTCGCGGTATGTGTGGATGAAATGGCAAATCTCTGGCAGAAGCTGTTTGACCAGCATGGTCTCATCCAGACGCAAGCAGTCCTTGGATTGCTGAGGAGCAGAGGACAGGTAAGAGGAAGGCAGTCAGACTCCAGGTCAAGGAACAGGTCAGAACAGGTTACTGATTGGCCCAGTGAGACATTTAGTCAGCTTCGAACATGGTCTGTAGCAGAACCAATAAACTGTCCACACTGACGTCACTGAGTGGACAAAGTGTCAGCCAGATGCAATCCATACTGTTTCTTCATCAAGGTAAACTTAACTTATCTAAAAGGTAAATGAATCACAGGTAACCATAGCAACAACAACACTTCGATTAGCTTCATGCTACATTACCAGTTAACTCTGGTGACAAAGGAGCCATGTGTTAAACAGACAGCACACAGCTGATCTGATAACAGCCTATCAATGGTCCTGGTTTGAAAACAACTGTCACTTATGGAATATTAACTTCTACATCTTATGTAGCAATCAAGCTCTCCAACAACACTTCCTGAGAGATTCACTGCCATTTAACTGGGCATTTATCAAGGAGGAGTGCAGGATTGGGATCAGGACTGGGATCAGGAATGGGATCAGGATCAGGATCAGGCATTCCAGAAATATTTTTGATGGATCACTATCTGTTAAATAAAATTGTCACATATATTTAGAGTGTGCATTGTATTTAATGTCAGCTGACTGCAGGCACAGTATGCTCTGTGATGCTGTAACATGCAGGGAAAAAGTACAGTTTAAAAACACAAAGGAATCCCTCCATGGCAGTGTGTAGCAGGTTAACACCGCACTGAACACTCAGGTAGGCCTCATTTCACTCAGCTGTGTATAATCAGTCCTGTTCACTCACATTGTTTTAAAAATCCCATAATATTGCTGCATCCTGCATATATTACACACGCACATAATGTAAGCTACACAACTATGACATCATCTGTTCCACTGTTCAATTCATTTAACTACACCTCCTGTTAGCTTCTATTCCCTACATGAGGGGAAGATGTTAGGAAATGTACTGTGTGAACAATCTCTCATAAGATTATGTTCTATTGATCATAGTAAATAGTAAAATGGTAAATGGACTGTACTTATATAGCACTTTCCTAGTCTGACCACTCAAAGCACTTTTACACTATCTGTCACATCCACCCATTCACACACATTCATACACTGTTGGTACAGCCATCAGGAACAATTAGAGGTTAAATATCTTGATCAAACCACCGATCTTCTGATTGGTGGATGACATTCTCTACCTCCTGAGCCACAGCCGCACCTCAGGAACATCTTACCTCCTCCACCTCTGCAGCTCTCTACTGATACAAGTTAAGAAAGCTGAAAAGAAAAGCTTCTACTCCTCATCCTAGGGTTAGGATTAGGGTCCAACTAGTGTTGCTTTCGTCAACGAAAATTATGACGAAATATCTTCGTCAACGAACCTTTATCACGTGACGAAAACGAGACGAGACGAGACGCAACGAAAATGCTGGTCACGTGACGATAACAATAATAAAATGTGTAATCCCATTTTGTTGACGAATAAAAACGAGACGAAAATGTGTTTGGTTTTTTTTGTTTTTATTGTAGCTTATTAAAATGCTGACTGATTTATTGCCCAATATCGCCGTGTATCTCGCTTCTTTTTTTTGTTGTTGTGTTGTTTGTGACAACCACTCTTAAAATAACACCTCCGGGAGGTTACAGTTTATGTATTTGCTGTTGAGACTGATGAAATGAAATGCTCAGACTTTTCGTAGACTAAAACTTAACTACACTAAAAGGAGTATGAACATGACTAAAACTAATAAAAACTAAAACGACCGCTTGACACAAAGACTAGACTAAAACTAAAAGTAAAATAGGCCGCCAAAAACAACACTAGGTCCAACCAGAGGTGCATCACCGAGGGAACTTCAGGCCTGCTGGGAGTGATTTCCTACTTTGATGCTCGGGGTTGAACAGTTATCTACATGGAGATGTGGGCAGTAATTTGGTGACACTGTTTAGGGATTCTTTGCAGAACTCTGTAATTATGATGATATGACTGTCTGTTTTTATTCCAGTCTGCCATTAAAACTCATAAAATGAGTTATTCATATTTTTGAATGAAGAGTTTCATGAACAATGTAACAGATTATTACTTTGAACAGAAGTTTGATCATTTTATCATATCATCATGATCTAAATTGATATAGTAAAACTTAACAGTGATGATGACGGGTGTACATTATGGAGGATGTGGATGGAAAAGCAGGAGCTGTACTGCAAAGCCTCTTTCTTTAAAAATCCTGGATGTAAATATAAGAGCAGTTGTAGAAGAGAAGCACACATACAGACAGATATCTGGCTTCCATGTGACTGTTAACACTAATGACAAAAACCTGTACAGGAAGCGGAGAGCAGTTCACTGACTGGACTGAGGAGGAAACACCTGTTAATGTCATCCAGGCCTGCTGATTGATGGAGGATAAGTACATTAACAGAAGTTTGTGTACACACACACACACACACACACACACACACACACACACACACACACACACACACACACACACACACACACACACACACACACACACACACACACACACACACACACACACACACTTCTCTAGTTTGATCAAAAATGAGTCTCTATATATGCTGCTTCTTGTTTTGTAGAGTGGGGGCAGCAGGGTGTGTGTGTGTGGGGGTGTGTGTGGGTGTGTACTTGTTCTTACCCCAGCCAGGCACTTCTCCAGTGTGTCCAGGATGATGAGCTGGGAGAGGTAGAGGTTCTTCTCAGACGCGTCTCCAAATATTCGCTGTGGAGAAAAACATTGAGCCAGCTGTTACACATGAGCACACAACTGGATGAAAGCTATCATTACATATTATTTCAGTCTACATCCTGTTCTGATAATAATAAAGAGGACACTTGTGATTTGGTTTTGGGTTTTTTGCCAAATCAGGTGCAGTGATTAGGATAACAAAACCTTCAGAGGTTAAAAACATAAAAAATAGTGATAATAATAATAATAATTTTTATTATTATAACAATAATAAACCCCCTAATTACTATCGAACACCAATGTTGGTGATGGTGTTGGTGGTATTGTCAGTTGTTGACAATATTTTTTATTTTGAAGTTGAATTTAGGGTTGTAGTCCTTGTGTGAATATATCTGTACATTAACTCACACATACATAACCTCCTACTACAATCAAAAATATTGTATTAATATTATTTGCCTCGTTATACAATATTATACTCACTTTACTTCATTCATCTGCTAAAGGAGGACATTTTATCTGTGCTCACCTGACATCTCTATTTTACTTTTTGTTTGTTTTTGGGTTTTTTTGCTTTTTATTAGTAAGTTAGAGGCAGAGAGGCTGACAGGAAAGAAGAGAGAGAGAAATGGGTACGACGCATGCAACGTAGGTCCCTTTATTATTACATTTATCATTATTATTATTATTATTATTCAAAACAGAAGATGATGGTGTCAAAACAAGTTCAGCTGGTAAACCATCTTATCAAAAATCATGTTAATCAAAGAAATGAATTCTGTAAAAAGGCATTTATCTGACTCGTCAACTCAAAACCATGAGCAAGAAAAATCAATCTGTCAATGAGAAGCAGAATTTAAAAACAAACTAATGAAATCACGTCATTAATCTTCTAATGATTGTACAAAGTAACTGTGTTTCATGTGTCCAGTTCTATTGCTCTTTGTTTGATTGACAGCTCGTGTCAGACAATGTGCACAGTCCCTCTGCTGTACCAGCTGTTCTCATACTTATTATCCATCATTCATTCATTATTTGGTTTATAAAGATGACATGTTATTAATGGTAACAGACAGTGAGCAGCAGTGTTTAGACCCATATATCCCTCAACCCATATCATCAGCTGATATTGGCCTATCACACAAATATCAGTATCAGTGTTTATGCTGTCTGATATGTGCTGATTGTTTAAAGATGTATAAGCAGCATTTTATGTATATTTAAACCTATTTTTCTAATTCAAGTGTAATAAATACATATTCAATACCCAGACGTTTACTATTAACCACATTTGGAGAAAACAGTGTTTATGTAAATATTCTGTATGCAGTGCTGCTTGAAAGTATGTGAACCCTTTGAGAAGTTTAGAGTTTTCTGTTGTTTCATCATGATTTTCTTATTTTATCAACAGTTCTTATATACAGTCAAGCCCAAAATTATTCATACCCCTGGCAAATTTTGACTTAAAGTTACTTTTATTGAACCAGCAAGTTTTTGATCCGTTTTTTGACCGGAAATGACACAGGCGTCTCCCAGAAGATAATAAGATGATGTAGGCATCATTGTGGAAAAAAAATATTTCTCATTTACATTTGAACAAAAAGTGGCATGTCCAAAATTATTCATATCCTTTGTAAACTGTCACAGTCTTTGGGAAAATCCAAAGTTCTATACCATTCCAAATAGTCCAAGCTGTTCTAAAGCATCCTAATTTCCCTGATTCATTGGGAACAGCTGTTTTAATCAACTCAACAGGTGAAATACAGCAGCTCTCTGCAGTTGGTTTGTGGACATGTGGTCATGGCTAAGACAAAGGAGCTCATTTAGGATCTGCGGCTGCGCATTGTGGCTGCTCACAAATCACAAAAGGACTATAAGGCCATATCTAAATGTTTTCAGGTTCCAGTGGCTATAGTGCAAAGTATTATTAAAAAATACAAGACGTTCCGCACTGTGGAAAATCTCAGAGGATGTGGTCGGATGCCAAAAGTGACACCTGTACTGGCCAGGAGGATAGTGAGAGAGGTGAAAAAGAATCCAAGGATCACCACCAAGGCCATCCTGGTGAATCTGGGCTCTGCTGGTGGCAACGTCTCAAGGCAGACAGTCCAACGGACACTGCACACTGCTGGGTTCCACGGACGCAGACCAAGGAGGACGCCACTTCTCCAGATAAGGCACACAAAAGCCTGATTGGCCTTTGCAAATGCTCATCTAGACAAAGAACTTCTGGTCTTCTGTTTTATGGTCAGATGAAACAAAAATTGAATTGTTTGGCCACAATGATGTATCCTTCATTTGGCGTAAAAAAGGAGAAGCCTTCAACCCTAACAACACCATCCCCACTGTCAAACATGGTGGTGGGAACCTAATGCTTTGGGGGTGTTTTTCAGCCAATGGACCAGGGAACCTAATCACAGTAAACGGCACCATGAAAAAAGAGCAATACATCAATATTCTCAACAGCAACATCAGGCAGTCTGCAGAGAAACTTGGCCTTGGGCACCAGTGGACATTTCAGCACGACAACGACCCAAAACACACAGCAAAAGTGGTGAAGAAATGGTTGGCAGACAAAAACATTAACATTTTGCAGTAGCCCAGCCAGAGTCCTGACTTGAATCCAATTGAGAATCTGTGGAGGGAGCTTAAGATCAGGGTGATGGCAAGGAGACCCTCCAACCTCAAAGAGTTGGAGCTCATCGCAAAAATACCAGTGGAGACATGCAAAAAGCTGGTCAGCAATTATAGGAAGCGTTTGATTGCTGTAATAGCCAATAAAGGCTTTTCTATTGATTATTGAGAAGGGTATGAATAATTTTGGACATGACACTTTTTGTTCAAATGTAAATAAAAGCTGAGAAATATTTTTTTTCCACAATGATGCCTCTTGTACATTGTCTTATTATCTTCTGGGAGACGCCTGTGTGCTGTGTCATTTCCAATCAAGAAAAAACTTGCTGGTTGAATAAAAGTAACTTTAAGTCAAAATTTGCCAGGGGTATGAATAATTTCGAGCTTGACTGTATATATGTAATGTCAGGTTTATGTTTATTAATTGCATGCACTTGTTTAGAGGGAAAAACATCATGAAACATGGAATTAGTCTATGTGCAAAAGTAAGTGAACCCAAAGCTGCATTGGTGAAGTAGGAAATAGATTCAGCTGAAACACATCTGGGTGCTAATTTAACCAATTAAGCAGACCAATCAAATGAGACATTGACTACGTTTACATGTGCCCGACTATTTTCATAAACGGACATTTCATCCTCTCCGTTTACAAAAAAAACAGTGTGCACACCAGTCTGTTTTCAGAAAAGTTTCCGTTTACACTAACCCGTGTATATATGCCGTCAAGAACAGCTCAAACCCACGTTAGCCAATCAGAATCCTGCATAGCAACAACAACAACATCACTTCATTCCTCCACATAGTACAGCACTTGTATTTGCAAATGCAAACAAATACAAATGGATTGTACCAGCATAAATGTGACTGCTATTCTGCATGCATCCATGATCACCATAGATTATAAATAATGTCACATTTAACCCAGGAGCAGTTTCCGGCTCCCCAAATCACTGTTTTTCTCTGTTTACATGCAAACGTGCAAACAGAGTTTTAAAAAATCTCCACTCTGGCCAGAGTTTTTTAAAAGCATCGTTTTCAGGGGCGAATTCTCCGTATGCGTCTAAACGGAGGGTGCAAACGATGGTTAATGTCTCTGTTTTTAAAAAAAATAACCGGGTACGTATAAACGGGGCCATTGTTTGGAAAGGGTTTGTCAGCACTGCTTAAAGAGAGAGGAAACCAACCAAGAAGATGATCATCAAGAAGCAACAGAAGAAGAATAAATGAGGTACAGGCCAATCCACACATGACATGTAGAGAGTTGCAGACCTCTCTGGCAGCATCTACAATCAGTCCATTCTCTAGACAGGTGAGTCCAAAGTGGAATTATTTGGTCACAATCAGAACCACCATGTCTGAAGAACCTCCTCCTAACAGTGAAGCATGGATGTGGAGATGTGAAGGTGTGGGCTTTGCTTTTCTGCTTCTGGACCTGAACAGCTTTATATCATCCAGAGATCCATGAATTCTCAGGCCTATCAATAAATACTTGATCACAACTTTATGCCATCAGTCAGGGAGTTGAAGTTGGCTCAAAAATGGATTACGACCCAATGCATTCAAGCAAAATACAAAGGAATGGTTTAAGAGAAAGCAGATTGGTCATCTGGACTGGCCTAGTCAAAGTCCAGACCTAAACCCTATAGAAATGTAGTGGCAGTACATGTCCATCCAGCCTCTCAACTGGCTGAGTTCTGCAAAGAGGAGTGGGCAAAAAACCCCAAAACCAGATGCGATTAGACTAGTTAGTGGTTACAGAAGACATTTGGTTGAAGTAATGTCTGCAAAGGGAGGAGCTGTGAGCTATTCACTGAAAGGGTTAAATGTCAAATTTTCATTTTTTTTTCTGAGAACCATTTTTGTTGAATAAATAATCAATATATATATATTTCTTTTGCTTGTGTCTATTATTTGGAAGGTCATCTTCACTAATTTGGGTTTGGATGTATATTTAATAGGGTTATTTATCCCTTATTTATTTATTTTTTTTTACAAAACAATGACCATGTCTGTAGGGTTCACAAACTGTCAAGCAGCACTGTATATAAGATTATCAGCTGATATATCCATATTGGAATTTTTAAATTTCCTAATATCAGTAGTGGCCCCAAAAACCCTGAGCATCATGTTAACCTGACAGCTGGGTTCGCTGCAGGTAAACACCACACTTTAGCTGTTAGCTCGCCTGCTAACTGGTAGCATGATGTCAGCTCTGCTGCTTTTTAAATGGTGCACATTCTGCTAGTTATCTGAAATGACTCACTAACACTTCCACACAACATCAGCTGTTTTCAGCTGTGAAACTAGTTTGGTTGTTGTGCTAGTTTGGTTTCACACTGTCATGTCTATTTTAAAACACAGTCAAATAGACTGTCACTGCTTTTTAATGCACAGCTGCTTTATTTATTTATGGTAGTGTTTTAATGTCATTTTATATGAGACTTTTATATGTGTATGTTTTTTGCATTGTTTGTGTGCCCTTAACATTTTTTTCATCATGTGATAGATAATAAAAGTAGCTTGTAAAATAGTCCTGAATAAGAATGGTGAATCATGATCCTGCCTAAAACTAAATCATGAGAGGACATTTTTACCATTATCATTAAAACCTGGCTCCACATGTAACAATATAAGCTGTAGTACTGAGAGGAAGAGAATGTAGTAAAGAAGAAGAAGAAAGTGGTCTCTTACCATATTGTTGACATTTTTGAGGATGGTGGTGAGGCCGCTGATGACCAGGGAGAACTTGTACTTGGAGATGTTGATCAGACATTCTTTGTTGTGCTCTGTGCTGACTTTGGTGTGAGTGTTCTGGTGTCCGACTTTAATGGGAAGCTAGAGGGAAAGACAGGAGAGGATGATTATGATGTGTGGAGGTCTACTCACAATGAATAGAATGATGGAGTGATAATGAAACAAACAATATTAAGGTTACACGTACAAAGCACAGAACTCAAGAGGTGTGACATGCAGAGAGAAGACACACTGCAGTAAACCCTCAAATAGTAGGCA
This sequence comes from Scomber japonicus, assembly GCF_027409825.1. NCBI lineage: Eukaryota > Metazoa > Chordata > Actinopteri > Scombriformes > Scombridae > Scomber > Scomber japonicus. The sequence goes on along the minus strand of NC_070583.1, from coordinate 3,603,875 downwards.
GGATATTTGTTAACTCAGCATTTATTTCAAACAGGTTTTTATACTCAAAGGAATTTATTATATTTTTCTAAAAATATTATGTGATTTTTTTCCCCCCAGTAAATTAAATGAACGTGCTGTATATGTGTTAAAAAGAGAAATAACTGATGAAATTACAGCTGCAAAAACAGATGTTTGTGCTCTTTACACATGAGAAAATCAGATAGACCCTTAAAGGCTGTCTGCTAAACTTTAGGGAGATTTGGACATTTTCTGAAGTATTATAAGAGCTTACACATACCATTAAATAGGGAATAAGACCCCCCCCCCCCCCCATTTTAAGGGACAAGTGGGGATGGTTCAGGGGAGGGGAGTGGACTGGGTACTGTTTACAACTATAATCATTTGAATGAATGGGAATATTTTTATTTTCAATATATGCTGCAAATAAATGCATGGAACTAATGGAAACATTTATACAAATAGTTGAAGAAAAAAAGATATACAGGCCACATTTGATGCATATTTAATCCCTTTTCCTAATTCAAGTTTAATACATACATATTAAATTCCCAGTGAAGTTATTGTTTTATAAAAATGTTTATTCTTTAACTGTAAAATATAATAGTTTCCATTACATATCTTTGTAACAAGTATTTGAAAAGAAGAACACATGTGACTTTTTATGAACGAACATCTGCAGCATCATTACTGTGGTGATATGTAACTTTCGTGTTTAACAGTATATCTATACAATAAAGATCTATAGAAAACTCCATTAAATCCAAGTAGCTCATGGTGACAGTGTGAGAGACAAAAAACATTCATGTCAAAGTTAAATCAAAACCACCTATGATCAAACCCAGAGGACCAATTACAAAATCATGCAGTTTTGTCCCCTCAATGACACAATAATAAAGTCAATCATTTCTAATATTTCTCTCACAATTCACCAAAGTGTGTTCCAGCTCCTCACACAGCTCTTGATAGGAAGTCTTAGGATAGGAGCTCATTACAGCCCCATGGTTCTATCGTGAAGTCAGCCTGTCCAACCATCACATGCACATAACACACAATGTAAAACAGGGCATGTCTCTGTCTGCAGTCCAGTGCAGCGCAGCAGCATGCTCACTGAGCTCTTTGTTTCATCCAGCCAGGCAGGCGTAGCCATTCCTCCAAAAGGTCAAACACATCTTTCCCATACATGCTGTTTGTCTCCACTTAAAGACACGCACACATCTACTGCTCCCACATGCTAGAAACATGAGCAGGACACTTCTGAGCTCCAAAACAGCTGAATGTATGTTGTTTTCCTCTGACACTCCCAGCTGAGTGACACACTGCTGATGCTGACAGCAGTAAATGATATATAACAACATATAATAATAATAATAATATGAACCAAGAGGCCATAAACAAAGCCAGATGAATGTACTGTATAGTTTGTATCATGGTATCTATCTATTAGATCATTAAATCAATGAGCTGGACTGTTGTATTGTATGAATTGATTTATATTAGATTGTTTATCAATGTGCTGTGATTTGTCTGCCATTTCATTTAATGGATTTGCCAAAAAACTGACTTTTCTGTCTGATCATGTGATCCAAAAACAGTGACACCAGACATGTTGAACTCTGAGGCAACACTTAACCCTTTCATACAGTTTGGGTCCAATTTGACGTGTTTTGACATTTGACAGCTGTAAAAACATCCAAAATGTATTTTACCCTGAATTTTGATGACTTTTTCTACAGTGTCCCAAAATGTACAAAAATGAAATTATAATAAAATGTTATACTTTAGTATAGAGTGCCACACATTTCTTTTTATGATGTAGCAGTGAAGACTGATGGCTCCAATGGTTATACAATAAACCCCACACTTCATTTTAACTTTACATTAAATACATTTACATCATTATTGCTATGTTATATTTTCATGTCTTAGGTTTTTCTCCAACAATGAGAAATGAAACATGAATCAAATTTTAATCACACATTTATTGATCAGTCAGATTAACTATTGATGTTTTTTAAACACATCTGTGGATCAAAATATGATTTGAACACTTTTTATGAGGAGATTCTTAGACTATGGGTGTATGTATATGAAGAGTATGTAAGGGTTAATATTGTAATTATGTCATTAATGCAGTCACTGTCAAAGCTGAACTTTGGATCACATTTTATGAAGCTGATAACAATCCTGGATGGGCCTGATCCTGAGGACCAGTCATTAAGGAGCCCTACTCATCATGAGTCACACTGTGAAACTTTTGTCTTATCAGTTTCTTTAAGCAGTGAGTGACCAGTTCACATTCCTCCACGTGTCAGGAACACACATCATCTATTGCAGATCACGTAAACAGGAAGTGAGCCATGTCTTTACGATGCTGTCTCCAATCAGGATCAGACTTGCCATGATGCAGACGTGCCCTCATTGTACCTGGGAGTGCTGCACTTTGCTTCATGGACCTCTAGAAATTCCAGCTTACAGCCATATTTACAGCAGCGAGTGATTGGTAATATTACAGCTGCTTTGTTAACGCTGTGAACTGGATGTTTTTCTTCATACACACACCTTCTATCACAGCACATGTTCAAAACTTCTGAATAATGCTGCAGAGTCCTCAAAAGGACTATTAAGATTAAAAGCCACAGTTTCCTGTTCAGTAACAGTATGCACTGTGATTGGACAATGAGTAGCATTTGATTTACAGCATTTATCCTTTCAATTACCAAGCCCTGAGTTCCTGTGTGTGTGTGTGTGTGTAAATGGCATTATACCTTTTGCCATCCTCATCCATGATGTCATATCTATGCTAAAGATGGTCACAGTTCCAAAACGTGAACATATGTAGAAATGCTGCCTGCCAGTCAAAACTCAGGGCTGACTAATTCCTGACAAGCTGACAGTTTACCATGCACACCCATCCGTTCTTAGTCTTGGTTGCTAAGGGTTTTCCAGGTGATTTAGGCCCCAACATGTTCAGATGAATTTGAGACGGTGATATTTTCAGTAAAAAGTAGTGAAATCAGTATCCAAGAGCCAGCCAATCAGAGCAGAGTGAGTTCATTGCCTTAAAGAGACAGGAGGTAAAATGGCCTGTTTGAGACAGAGGCTGAACTGAGGGGCTGTTTTAAGAACCAGTAGAAGACAAACAAGGAGTTTTTAACTGGAAATGATGGAAAGAAATTTCAATAGAGTCTCAGAGTGAGAGAGAGCTGGAAATGTGCAGAATATGTGTACTTCAAGACACAAGACATTTAACTTTGATTGTTTGAGCAGATTTTTGGTTTGGCTAGCTGAGGTTAGTCTTCCATGTTGTGTTTGCTGATGAACTGTATGAGGCTCCTGTTGTTCCAGTTTTCTGGGCCCAAATCACTTCTTCACATTAAGTTCTTTGTTACATGTCAGGTTTATGATGAGACATTTGCCTTCAGAGTAAGGTGTGTATATAACTGAATCATCATCATCATCATCATCATCATCATCATCATCATCATCACAGCACAAGAGCAGAATTGATTCACAACTGTGAGCACATTCATTTGTTCTTCATCATCATTAGATCTGTAACTGATTATTATTTTCATTATTGATTCATCTGTCAATTCAATTCTCCATTATCAATCATGAATGTCAGAACATTATAAAGAAAAATAGTCAATAACTGTCTCGCGAATCCCAAAGTGACACCCTCAAATATTTAGTTTTGTCTCCATTAACAGTCCACAACCCAGAAACACTCACTTTACTGTCAGACAGAACTACACCAGAGCATATTCACATTAAAAAGCAGCTGGAACCACAACATTAAGACATTTTTCTTATTAAAAATGACTCAAAATGATTCATCAAATATCAAAATAGTAGTCAAACAGTTGAATAGATGGCAGCTATTTTTATGTTTGTTTAGATTTAGATGCACTCCTCTCAGGACTAAGTGTCAGACCTGGGAGGGCAGAGCCTTCTCAGTGGCTGCCCCCAGCCTCTGGAACTAACTCCCCAAATCAGACCCACCTTCCTGGTTTTACTGTTTGATTGTTTTGATTGATTTATTGATTATCTTTTTATGTATTTTGTTCAGTTTGTTTTTAATTGTCCTTTTCCTGTAAAGCACCTTTGAGTATTGTCAAGTGAGTAAAGAGTAAAGTGCTCTATTAATAAAATGTATTATTGTTATTATTATTATTATTATTATTAGCTATTCTATGAATCAATTGATCACTGCAGCTCTACTTCCCTTGTTTCACTGTTTTTCACTCCTGTCTCACACACGTTAGGTATGTGTGTTGATGTCCTGCCCTCCTCTTCCTCTGCACTGTGTCACAGGAAGTAATTGGGAGTTTTGATGCAACAGATCTACCTGCTCATGCACATATGCTAGAATGAAAGCGTGCTGGCATTAATGGAGACATGATGAACCATGCACCTACTAAACCACATTAGAAGGTAGATCTGTGGTTCGATTCCCGGCTCCTCCAGTCCATATGTCAATGTGTCCTTGGACAAGATATTTAACCCTTAATTGCTCCTGATGGCTGTACCAACAGTGTGTGATTAGCAGGTTAACACCCTGTGTGGTAGCTCCTGTTATCAGTGTATGAATGTGTGTGAATGGATGAATGTGATATGTAGTGGTCAAAAGACTAGTGAAGACTAGTGAAAAGTGCTTTATAAGTAGTCTATTTACCATTATACATAATAAATCCCTATGAATTACAGCTGCAACAATTAAAAACTGACTGATTAGTTGATGGACAGAAAATAAAACTATTTCTATGATTTTATAATGGTTTTAAAGATTTATTAAGAAAAAAAGAAAAGGTTGAATATCATTGTGTTCTAACTGTTTATCTGACAATGAGACATTTGAAGACATCACCATGAGCTTTAACAGGTTAGAACAGACACAAGTCTAACCAATTAGTCAAAATAAGAATAATTAACGGACACAGGAAATAATGATTAGTTAAAGCCTTACTGTGAATATATTTTAAAAACTCCAAATGTCTGAATCTTTGTCACTGAAACCACTACTTAATAAACTGTGACCTGCACAACAACATAAACAACAACAACAACCATTAACAGCAGAGGCCTGTACTACGAAGCTGGATTTTCTCTTATCGAGGTAACTTCAGGGTTAACCCTGGGTTTTCCGTCCTACAAAGCTGGTTCACTTCTTACCGGGGTAAATCACCATGGTAACTTATGCTGATCGGCTAATCTGCTCCGGAGCAGGTTATGTTCTGGATAAGAGATCAATGAGTATAAAAGCACCACCTCCTGACCAATCAGTTCTCTTAGAAATGACCTGCCCATTCTTAAAAGATCCTGTCAACATTGGTGCGCGGATCGTGAGAGGAGCGCTTAGGAGAGCAGGAGTTTTTAGGGATAGATGCAATTTTTTAATTGACCAAAATATATATTTGTAAAATAATCCTTGAGGTACATGAGGGATATTATTCTGTATGTTATACAGTTGGTTTGACATCCTGAGATCAAAGGGTCAGGGAGCATAATAACTATTTATTATTTATTGTAATTGTAAAAAAATGACGAAAAGATATATTTGTAAAATAAGCCTTGTGGCACATGAGGGATATTAGTCTGTTATACAGTTGGTTTGACATCATTCACTCAAATGGTTGAAGCGCATAATAGGTTTGTATTTTGAATGTTGAATATTAAACTAACTTAATGTCTCTATGAAAGGAAGGGCACTGAGGAAGCGATCTGCCCCAAACGTCTGTGCCGTAATAAAGTGACATTGTGTGATCAGAGTGCTGTCCGTTAAAATTGTCCGATAAATTAATATTGTATGATCTCATGAATTTACACATTAACAGAGTTGGCAATTTTCTGCCAGCACTCGTTCCTGGCCTTTGCTGCAGTGTTGCTTTTGACCTGGATGATGTTTGAATTCTTCATATTGTTGAAGAATAATTGTCTGCTCCTCCATGGTAAAGGCTGCTCTGCAGGGTTTCTCCATGTTTGTGATTGGTCATACGTTGCAAACACCTCCCCTTTATGTGAGCGCGCAGTGATCCAGTTTGGAAAATCCTGGGTTCAATTACCAAGTTGATAACCAGCTTCATAGTACCGCTTATCAGGATTGCGAATGTCTGGGTAAATCAACCCAGGTAACGGAGAGATATCCTGGGTATGTTAATCCAGCTTCATAGTACAGGCCTCAGCTGTTCCATTTCTCAGGTGAACCTGTCCTCTATAGTTGTAGTGCTGTTGGTGGGAAACTGCATTGAAACTTCAACATTGTGTTCCTGCATCAACACTTCACACTGACCGTCTGCTCTCCAGTTATATGACACTAAACAGTCAATGATGATGCTACTCGGCTGTCAAATGCACCTAAACTGGTCTGGGTTTACTAATCTTACTGTAACCCAGCTTCAGATCCATAATCAGGACGTTCCACATATCAACCTTAATGTTATCACTGCTATATACCAGACACACCAGATGAGGAGCAGCTGGTAAACAAGAGGAATACATTCTAGCGTCAGTACATCTGAACTTTTAGAAGAACAAACAGTAAAATGAACAGATTGGAAGGCTTTAACTGGGGCTTAGGGTTACAATGACCAAGGAGTAGATATAACTCCTAAAGCCACTTTTACCCAGCTGAAGTAATCCCAGCTGAGCTGCTAAGCCCAGCTACAATCCATGATCAGTGGCAACTAACGCCTGATGCAAAGACTTCTGGAGACTAAACACAGCTCGATCACTTTTAAATGACAAGCATTGCTTTAATATCCAACACAAAGATTTCCCTCTGAACAGGAAAATACACTTCATCTGTTAATGCAAACTGACAGGAAGTTTAAACATGACCTACATTCACCTTTTGCTCTGGATTTCATCTTTGTTATTAAGTTTATAGTTTGACTGTTGGCTACAATAGCACACACAGTTTCACAGTTCCGTATTACAACACGATTCAGTCATGTTGACTGATGATACATAAAGATGCCAACTAGTGACTGTGACCCGTTTTACTGTGAGCACTAAAGCATCTTCAGTCATATCAGTAGTAGCTACAGAGTGCTTATGAATAAGTAAAAGGTGGAATGAAGCTTTAATACTGTAGATTGAGCTGGCACAGCGGGCAGACAGCAGTGGTTAGGACATGAACACTGAGGTGAGGTGATGTGCTGCTATGAACGCAGCGTGCTAACCCAGTCACAGCTTATTTGTTTACATTAGACAGCTAGGCCTGCTAATGTTAGCTACCTAGCTGCACGAAAGAAGACGTTAACTGGGGAACTTGAATTGACACACACAGGCTTGTACGCAGGTTTAAATGTCACTGACACGTTGGTTTACTGTGTATTATTTTGGCAGCTGGCCGGTAACTCCGACCATAGCCGAGTACAAATGAGGAATAAATGTGCTAATTGATGGAGGAGACGGCGCTAGCTAGACAGAGCTCATCTTCAGTGTTTAGCAGCTGGAACAAACAACAGAGAGAACATAGCTCCTGTGTTTACTCTCTGTCTAACTGTAACGTTAGCCGGACGACTGGGGCCTCAAGGCGACCAAAGCTTGCTACACCCATCCACTGAATCATATTAGCCCATCTTACCTGCTCATCAAATCTAGTAATCACGGCCTGAACCCACTCCACTGGTTTGTGAGCCGCCATGGCCGGGCGGAGGAACCGCGACGCTGCGCTGCTGGATCCAAGGTGTGAGGCCGGAGCTGACAGGCTCAGATATGCATGAAAATGTGTCCTGAATCGATGGGAAAGGACGAAAGGGGCAAGTATTTTTCCCTTTCTGTAGGATTCACCATGCCACCGCCATGACACACCACCGGAAGTCTTCTTCACAGAAATTGATGGGAGGTGTTGGAGACCAGGATCAAGCGTCCGAGGATGAAGTCCACTTCCAGACACAAGCTTCAAAGTAACACAGATGATGACGACATGTTGCTCCAGTTTATGAATACATATGCAGTGGTGAAATGAAGAGGGTCATATCTGCACCTTCTAAAGAAAACTACAACTCATTCTGTTCTGTTAAAGGTTTTTTCAGGCCACTGCGTTTAGTTTATGATACATCTCTGCTGTCTCTGCTGTCATATGTTTGTGTTATGTTGAAACATCTACTGTTTGAAAGAGCCCACACAGCTGGGATCAGCTGTTCTGCCAAAACAATCGTAACTGTTTCTATTTTGGTGTTTTAGTTTGAAGTAGATTGTTCAAACTTCCGTTTCTCATATAGAAAACTGGCACATTGGCAGCTTGCTCGGAGCGCATGCGTCAACTACATTTAGGCCTATCAGGATGTTTCCAATGGATTTTATTGTTGTCATTAACCATTAAAAAGTGTTTACACAAACAAATGCGCAGAATATGGAGGCTCAACACCAGCTATTTAAACTATCTACCATGTCTTCTATGTATACAGTGTACTGAAATATCATTTAAAGCTTTTTTAGACCACAGAAAACGTCACTTATTGTTGTACTTTATATAAGAAAAAAACAGGTTGATCCTCAATAGAGAAAAAACTGAAGAATGTTAAAAGTTCATCATTTAAATAGCCTACTTTATGAAATGACTCAATCATAAAGTCTCTCTTAAGTAAAAGTGTGATTTTCTTCTTGTTCCTTCATTTGGAGGATGTTCTCTTCTCTGTGCACAATGATGTAGGCTATGTGCAGTTTGTTTTCACATTCATACACATATGATGTAGAAATCGAGGAAACTGAATTTTTTGGTGGAAAACGATGCCAGATATAGTTTATTATTCCAAGTACAGGATGTTTAAATGGCATAAAACATATATAGGTGGGATCTTTAATAAATTAAAGCCAATAAAAAATGTCAAAAAGATACATTACCTTCTGGAGATGACATTTTGTGTCATGGAGGCTATGAAAACAACAGGAACACTTCAAATTAAAGGAAAAACCAGAACTAATATCATATTTTATAAACTGACAGAGGTAGTTATGTAAAAACCCTGTTATAGATTAATGAAGTTCGTCAAAATGTATTTTTATATTACTTCAATATTTATTTTATTTTGAAAGCAAGATATTTTGTTGTTTTCCATTTTCATGTTTATCTATGTAAGGCTCCTTTAGTTGTAATTAAGTATCCTCCTGTGGCCAGTGGTGGTAAATAGAACGACCAGAAAAACGCTGTTTCCGTTGTCAACGGCAACAGCGTCAGTTTGTCCATGTTGCCGTGACGACCGCAGATGTAGTATGTACTGTAACAGCTCCGTGATTTAATTAGATATTCATCTATGAAACTGCTTTTAAGTACATGTTATGCTATTTGAGTTTTTTTTTGTCACCGTTTATTGTTTATTATTTCTGTATTTTCTTTCTTTGAGTGAAGCTGCGCTAGCCTGTTAGAGCCCTTTGTGAATCTTTATGGCAAGTTCAGTGATCACTGGAGCTCAAAACCTTTAATCACTAATTTTTCCACAAACATTTTCTTTATTTTAATCCCGTGACATTTTGAGACATGGATACAGGCCTTAAAATTGAAGAATTACATTGTCAGAAAACTCTCACAAGTAATCCTCATACATTTCTTAGGTCAGATCAGATACCAGAACATTTTGAGCACCAAAGGTAAAAGCTAAGTATATAACTGTTTATTTGCTCATGATCATTTACTTGCAATTAAGGTAAGTACTAGTGTTTCTGTATTACTGTTCAGTAAAGATATCTGAAGTGCTAACTTTACCCTCTATGTTTTGTTAAAACACTTGCTAAGTATGATTTGATAATTTAGTTAAGATCAATTTTGACTAATGACACATACATACAATCAGAATTGTATGTTGCAGTTGAAAAGTGACTGATTCTGAAGCACTTATCTCTCTTATTTTAAAGAAAGATAAGGATCCATTAGACTGCACAAGCTATAGACCAATTAGCTTGGTTGGCTGTGACAGTGAAATTCATGCAAAGATCCCAGCTGGAAGGTTAGACAAGGTGGTAACCAGCCTGATTGGCTTTATTCATACTCGCAATTGGGCTGATAATACCAGACATCTGATTGACATTATGAGGGCCTCCCAAAATGAAACTTCCCCTGCTGCTGCCTTCTTTTGGATGCTGAAAAGGCATTTGACATGGTGGAGTGGCAATGCTGGTTCTCTATCCTGTAGGCTTTTAGTTTGGGCAGGAAATTTGTTAGCTGGGTCCAACTCTTATACACTATATATCTTATAACTATAGAGCCTCAGTTCCAATGAATGGTGTCATCTCACAGTCCTTTGAGCTCCACAGAGCCACTAGACAGGGCTGCTTTGCTCTTTGCCCTGGCGCTGGAGTCTCTAGTAGTGGCCATTTGCAGAGACCCTGACTTTCCAGGTATCCAACTAGGCGTTGGTGGTTACAAGTTGATGCTTTATGCGATTAATGATGCTTTACTTTAACTGGATATATGTCCCAATACTTTATTCCAACCTGGTGACAGTCGGGTATCAAATACCTAGGCGTCCTGTTTCCCCCATTGCTGAATATTTTGATCCAGGTTTAATTTTAGACATATTGGTGTCCGCTATTCCTTTCCCTATATGGGGCAAGGTCAATGTAATAAAAATGAATTGTAGCCCCAAATTGAATTACCTATTACAGGCACTCCCAATGAAGATTACCTCAAAATATTTCAAGTAGTTCAATAGGCTATGCAACAAATTCAAATGAAACAATAAATAACCTAGATTAAATTTGAAAAGGTTGCAGAGGCCAGCATATCAAGGTGGACTGAGGGTCCCAAATTTGCTGTTTTATCATTATGCATTTAGCCTTAGACACATGGTGCACTGGGTGCTACTGCCTAAGAGAGCCCCTCCCCCCCATGACAGAACATTTAAATTCACCGTATCATGTGGTGTCCTGCAGGGCTCAGTCCTAGGCCCTATACTGTTGCCTCTAGCTACATAATCCACACAATTCACACCTGTGCCTTATCAGTTACGCCGATGACACCCAACTCAATGTTTCATCCAGCCCTCTCTGTACTGCTGCCTTGCTGCCATTAAGGACTGAATCCTCCAACTTCCTCCAACTTAACACAGACAAAACTGAAGTCCTGGTCATTGCTCACATCTCCAACAGTATCACTGCCCATCTTGCACACATAACACATTGTGCCAAAACTCTGGGGGGAGTTTTTGACCATCACTTCAACTTCAACCAACACAGTAAGACCCTTACTCAATCATGTTATTTACAAATCAGAAATATTGCCTAGATTAAACCAATGCTCCCAAAACACTTAATTGAATAACTCCTTCATACCCTTATTTTCTCCTGTCTGGACTACTGCAATTCACTATTCACATTGAATACAGAATGCAGCAGCAAGGCTCCCCTCTAACACTTGTTGCAGAGAATATATCACTCCTGTCCCAGCAGAATTACACTGGCTCCCCATCGTGTCAGAATCCAATTCAACATTTTACTAATAACATTGAAATCCAGACCATCAAGACAGAAGGACATGACGCTTTTACTGCTGTTACCCCAACGCTGTGGAACAAGTCAGTGTCTCATCTGAATTTTTTCTGAGTTTTATTTATTGTTTAATGTTTCATCTGTTTATGATTTATTGTGTTTTAAGTATTATTCTCTTAATATTGCATTTTGTGAAGTACCTTGTAACTTAAGTTTATAAAGGTGCTATAGACATAAAGTTATTTCTATTATTATTACGGAGGGTAAAGTTAGCACTTCAGATATCTTTACTGAGCAGAAATACAGAAACACCAGTACTTACTTTAACTGCAAGTAAATGATCATGAGCAAACAAGCATGTGTCAGTTATATACTTATCCTTTATCTAGGGTGTTCAAAATGTTCTAGTCCTCCTGAGACCCAGCCCATTGACTTTGTCCTCTATCATTTTGTTCACATGCATCCTCTTTTACTCTTTGGAGTTGTTCTATCAATTCCTGCTGTGCTTTAAGAGGACATCTTGGGCTTTTTTCCAGTCATATGCCAAATAATAGGCTGGGATGTTGGGAACATCCTCTTTCTTTTCATCCAAAATGAATGTCATAGCTTCTTACCATGATAATCACATATGATCTTGTTAATTAACATTTCAGGAATGACATATGAAGTTTTGAAAGCATTCAATTATAGGTGTTTTGAAATAATAGCCATTTTATGAATGTCCATTATAGTTGGACTTTCAATGTACTTAATGGCTAAACATTGTTATATGAGACAGAACTAAAGCAGAGAGCATTCTTTACCAGAGATTCAGTTTTGGAGCTGACAGATGATGGAGAGAGATGAGGATGAGTTTGAACATGTGATAGAAGATGTTGAAGAAGAAAAGGAAGAAGATTGAGGAGGCTCAGATGAGCAGGCAGATACAGTACAGGCACAGAGACAGGGCCGAGCAGGAAAAGCAATGTCCTCTCCTTTTATTCAGGTCCAGTAATTAGTTACTATTGATATTCATGTTAGCAAAACACTATGAATTTTATTTGTATACTAATTGGGTAATTCCATGTAACGTGACACCAATAACTCAGACATATTTCTATCTATCAGTCATACATAACAATATGTATCACTGGGACATAGCACATTTCCAAATAAAACATTTCAGATTTTCAAATGGAGTTCTCAAATATGTGCAAACTGCCTCAAGAATGCAAAATGTATGCTAATGAACATGGTCAACACTGTCTCATTGATGCACTATTACTGGACTTCATTGAATCCAAAATAATTGGTGTGAGGTTTCATTTATGAGATTTAATGACATTTGATATTAATACCTTTCATTTATTGGTGATTTTCCATGATATTAGATTCACATCTGTGCTAGCTGTGCGCTCTGGGTGTCAAAATGATCCTATAACCATGCAAACTGGAGCCCACTCCATTCCTTTTCCCTATACATTGACAACAAAGTTTTCTGAGATTTGGCAATGCGTTCAGTTTTAATAGAAAATATACTTCAAATTGAATGTATTCTTGGATTAATATCATATCACACAACCATAATCTGATACATTTTTTATCTTTCAAATTGTGCTGTCTTTTCATATAAAGATGGTTCTGTTGTCCACTACAGTGGATGTGATATAAAATTAAAATTAAAACTTAAAAAGTCCTAATTGTGAGATGTTTTTTTAGTCCTAAATAGGTAGGAAATCACAAAAAAAAAAAAAACTGAAAGTGTAAGATTTTTTTTCCTTTGGTCCCAGGAGTCTCATTCTTCAACCTTAAGGCCTGCATTCATGTCTCAAAGTGAAATAATATAGGTATTTTGTACATTTCCTGAATCTTTGCAGTCCTGTTGTGAGTATTCCCATTTCTGGGTCTGTGTGAAAAATGATTTGGGTGAAAATTGTGGAAATATTAGTGATTAAATGTTTGAAGAGCTCCAGTTATCACTGAACTTGTCATAAAGATTCACAAAGGGTTCTAATGAAAGATTAGAGTGTCCCTTTAAAATTATACTAAACACATTATTTAATATTGACAAATATCCTGAACACAAGTCTAAACCAAGATATGCACCAGTGTCTAAAATACATTTTTTCTAAGTTGGAGGTTAACTTCAACAGCTGATAACTGTAATACAGCTGTGACTCAGGAAGGATTATCATACCAAAATATTATCTACACACATGCATCCTTTCAAAAATGATAAGTAACCATTGCCATCTTGAGTGGTACCAACATCTGGTCTGGCCCATGGACTAATATGGCAACTGTTACAGTGTGTTTACTTTATTCATTTTTAATGTTTAGGGAAAGGAGCTGTAGAGATGATTGTCACCACCGACCACAAGGCCCTTGCACAATATTGTTGTATTATTATTATTGTTATTTAATTGTTATTGTTATTTTATAAAGAACTAGAAAATGAGTTCATGGTCATTTGTAAATAGTACACATGTGTAAAAGTGTTTTATTGTACTGCAATAATTCAAGCAACTATACAATCACATTTTGAAGTGTTTACTACAACAGTGTCAGTTTGTCCCTGTTGCCATTGACGACCACAGATATGGGCAAGGAGCTGTGCAGCAGATTGTCACCACCGGCCACGTTGATGTGTTTTTTATTATTCAACAGTGTGCTACACTGACCAATAAACTGTGAACCCAGAGAGAAAGGTTGTTGACTGGTCTCTTCAGTCTGCTGAGGTTGAGCCAAGAGACGGGTCACAGTTACATATCACCAACACTACTTCTACAGAAAGTTGGGTTTTCTCCAGTGTAAATAGACAGGAAAGTTAGACAGACAGGTGTAGTTGGACCTGATTGGAAAAATGTCAATCAGTTGAATAAAAATGAAAAGAAAGAGTGATCTGGAGGAGGGGCTGCAGTTATCACTGAGGACACTGATCATATCCTCTGTGTGGTTTCTGTCAGTTTTGGGGTTTGAACAGCTGGGGAGAGACTTTTACCCATATTACTCATTACATCTTTGTGAAATCACTGCCTCATTCCCTCAGTCACCATTCACTGTTTGACAAACACTCACTAGTTAAATGAATGGTGGTATATTGAACATTCATGCATTTATGAATCATCATCATTTTGCATCATCACCACTAAGTGGAGTATTGTACAGCTGTAGTTATCACATTCATCAAATGCAAAGCATTGCACTGTGGGGTTTCGGCCATGCTATTACTTTTTTGTTGCATTGTGGGAATTTCTGCAGGCACTATAAAGAGCACAAAATTTATTCAAATAAAATGGCAGATAATACATAAATGTAAGAGGTAATAAAAGGCAGGGAGTGAAGTCAGACAGCCACTGTATCTGTTTTTACCACTGATTTGGATGTTTTTTTAGACTCAATATTATTGGCCACTTGGGGGCAGCAAAAGTCCAATATTCATTTAGCTCCACTACAGAGAAGAATATGCTCCTCTGTCATTAATGCTCATCTCTCTCTGTGTGTGCTGTGTTGGGCAGGTAGTGTACAGTGTACAGGTAGTGCACAGTGTACATGTAGTGTACAGATAGTGCACAGTGTACAGTGTACAGGTAGTGTAAGGTAGTGTACAGGTAGTACACAGTGTACAGGTAATGTACAGGTAGTGCACAGTGTACAGGTAGTGTACAGGTAGTGCACGGTGTACAGGTAGTGTAAGGTAGTGTACAGGTTGTGCACAGTGTACAGGTAGTGTACAGTGTACAATGTACAGATAGTGCACAGTGTACAGGTAGTTTACAGTAGTGTACAGTGTACAGGTAGTGTACAGGTAGTGCACAGTACAGGTAGTGCACAGTGTACATGTAATGTACAGGTAGTGTACAGGTAGTACACAGTGTACAGGTAATGTACAGGTAATGCACAGTGTACAGGTAGTGTACAGGTAGTGCACGGTGTACAGGTAGTGTAAGGTAGTGTACAGGTTGTGCACAGTGTACAGGTAGTGTACAGTGTACAATGTACAGATAGTGCACAGTGTACAGGTAGTTTACAGTAGTGTACAGTGTACAGGTAGTGTACAGGTAGTGCACAGTACAGGTAGTGCACAGTGTACATGTAATGTACAGGTAGTGTACAGGTAGTGCACAGTGTACATGTAGTGTACAGGTAGTGTACAGGTAGTGCACAGGTAGTGCACAGTACAGGTAGTGTACAGTGTACACGTAGTGCATAGTGTACATGTAGTGTACAGGTAGTGCACAGGTAGTGCACAGTACAGGTAGTGTACAGTGTACAGGTAGTGCACAGTGTACAGGTAGTGCACAGTGTACATGTAGTGTACAGGTAGTGTACAGGTAGTGCACAGTGTACAGGTAGTGTAAGGTAGTGTACAGGTAGTACACAGTGTGCATGTAGTGTACAGGTAGTGTAAGGTAGTGTACAGGTAGTACACAGTGTGCATGTAGTGTACAGTAGTGTACTGTGTACAGGTAGTGCACAGTGTACAGGTAGTGTACAATAGTGTACAGTGTACAGTGTACAGGTAGTGTACAGGTAGTGTACAGTGTAAAAGTAGTGTACAGTGTACAGGTACTGTACAGGTATTGTACAGTAGTGCACAGTGTACAGGTAGTGTACAGGTAGTGCACAGTGTACAGGTAGTGTACAGGTAGTGTACAGGCAGTGTACAGGTAGTGCACAGTGTACAGGTAGTGTACAGGTAGTGTACATGTAGTGCACAGTGTACAGGTAGTGTACAGGCAGTGTACAGGTAGTGCACAGTGTACAGGTAGTGTACAGGTAGTGCACAGTGTACAGGTAGTGTAAGGTAGTGTACAGTGTACAGTTAGTGTACAGTGTACAGTGTACATGTAGTGTACAGTGTACAGGTAGTGCACAGTGTACAGGTAGTGTAAGGTAGTGTACAGTGTACAGTTAGTGTACAGTGTACAGTGTACATGTAGTGTACAGTATACAGGTAGTGTACAGGTAGTGCACAGTGTACAGGTAGTGTAAGGTAGTGTACAGGTATTGCACAGTGTACAGGTAGTGTACAGGTAGTGCACAGTGTACAGGTAGTGCACAGGTAGTGCACAGTGTACAGGTAGTGTACAGGTAGTGCACAGTGTACAGGTAGTGTACAGGCAGTGTACAGGTAGTGCACAGTGTACAGGTAGTGTAAGGTAGTGTACAGGTAGTGCACAGTGTACAAGTAGTGTACAGGTAGTGTACAGGCAGTGTACAGGTAGTGCACAGTGTACAGGTAGTGTACAAGTAGTGTACAGGTAGTGCACAGTGTACAGGTAGTGTACAGGTAGTATACAGGCAGTGTACAGGTAGTGTACAGGCAGTGTACAGGTAGTGCACAGTGTACAGGTAGTGTACAGGTAGTGTACAAGTAGTGCACAGTGTACAGGTAGTGTACAGGTCGTGCACAGTGTACAGGTAGTGTACAGGCAGTGTACAGGTAGTGCACAGTGTACAGGTAGTGCACAGTGTACATGTAGTGCACAGGTAGTGCACAGTGTACAGGTAGTGTACAGGTAGTGTACAGGTAGTGCACAGTGTACATGTAGTGCACAGGTAGTGCACAGTGTACAGGTAGTGTACAGGTAATGTACAGGTAGTGCACAGTGTACAGTGTACAGGTAGTGGACTGGTAGTGCACAGTACAGGTAATGTACAGGTAGTGTACAGTGTACAGGTAGTGTACAGCTAGTGCACAGTGTACAGGTAGTGTAAGGTAGTGTACAGGTAGTGTACAGTGTACAGGTAGTGTACAGGCAGTGTACAGGTAGTGCACAGTGTACAGGTAGTGTACAGTGTACAGTGTACAGGTAGTGTACAGGTAGTGTACAGTGTACAGGTAGTGTACAGTAGTGTAGTAGTAGTAGCAGTAGTGGCTTTATCAGACATTTTCACTGAAAACAGCTGCTGGAAACTAGGGTGTTATATAGCGGATTGTAAAACCAAAACAATGAGCTAAAACTGTGTAAAACTGAGTTTTACAGATTAAGATGATTGTAGGGCTGCAACTAACATGTTTTTGCTAGTTAATTAATGCTGATAATAATTTATAAATATTGCAATTAGACCCCCTATAAATTAGTGGAACAGTCAAGAGATATCCTGACTTTTGGTCCCTCCTATTGGATTTAGCTCCAGAAACACTTGATCCTACACTTCCCATAATGCACTGTGGTGTAAAATCTTATATTATTGAATATTGATTTATTTGCTATTGGTGTATTTTATTAATGATTACTATTTGCTAAGGGTAATCAAGACTGATTATGATACAGGAGGAGAAGTATGTGATTCTGCACTTTATGATGTTTAAGCACTTTAATTATAGGTGATTAAATGCATTGCACTTTATTATTATCTTTTAAAAAGAAAAGAATGCAGTAACAATAGTATAAAAATAGTATTATGATTGAAATAAAATATAACTCCATGACCTAGATTAACCTCTCTGCTCATCTGTGAATGTCAAGGCCACATTTTAAAAAAAACTCTGTGCACCTATGATGAGATCAATGCCAAGAACGTTGTTTTGACAAGATTCTGATGTAAAATTAAAATGTACATGGGGGAAGGGGACTTCTCACTTTCCCACGTATCAAAAATCATTATATCATTTTGATACAGGCGCTGTCTGTGTTATTCTGGTTCCCAAGGCTTTTTTCGTCGACGAATAAACTTTGACTCCATTCAGCTGGACGACTCTTGGTGATTTTTTCTGTTCAGACCTTTTGAAACATTAACTTTTAAAACAGATTATTGAGCTGTTATCTTCTGATACGACATTTTGGCGACCACGACCACGGAAGGATCAAATTTACCTGCAAATCCAGCGTTTTGGCCAACAAATAAAAAAGGTAAGCAGAGTCTATTTTTTATAAATCTGCTAATTTGAATCGCTGAATGAGCGGGTATTGAATGAGATCCGCGCAAAAGACAAAAACCTGATAACGGCCCGCGGCATCCCAATCAATTTGATACTAAATTGCTGATAAAAAAGAAAAAATAATCACAGAGAAATCACGGAGAGTTACGGAAAGCTGGGTGTACTATCCATGCTGTGTGTCTTGTATGTAAAATCCAGATACTAACCAAACTGGGCGGATAAGAGTGAATGTTCACAATATGTTTAGATAAAATAGGCTTGAAGCAGATAAGTTATCGAGAAGTCCCCGACAAAGCTGGAGACATTAATCTGAGTCCGGAATCAGATAGTGACAACAGTGTAGTCATTAAAGGTTAAGAATTACAAGGAGTGCTATTTTAACAACAAAAGCATTAGTAGTTACAAAATTTACTAAAGTGCTATTTAACTAAAAAAAAAAAAAAGCATTAGTAGCCTAAATACAAGAAAGAATGACTTAAGTGGCTATTTAACAACAAAAAAGCATTAGTAATCAAAACGCATGCAGATATCAGTTATAAAAGAGAAATAAACGAAAGTGCTGAAGTCAATAAAACTAAGAAGATAAAAAGTAAAAAAATCAAAACATATCTTCATCAAAGTAAAGAAAAAACATAAGCGTTACGAAAACCATCCAGATTAAAGAATAAAAGTCCTACAGGCAGACTGTAAATAATTCTTGCTGAAAAAATAAAAGTGTGTCGAAGATAATAACTGTAGAAGTAGAAACGAGTAGCAATAGTAGGCTAATTATGTTATAACCGGTTTTGTATATAGAATTTGTATATAGAAAAACAGCCAGGGCCGCCTTTAACCTAATGTTAGGCCCGGGGGCTGAGAGGTTTTGTAGGCCCTCCATCCCCTCGATTTATAGAGTCTCATTTTTAAAAAGTGTAATATCTAGGTAATCTACATCCAGTGGTGGCTGGTGACAAAAATGTTTGGGGGGGCGCGGTTTGATGGTTGGTGGTCCTAGGGTTAGTGTCAAACAAACCGTAGCACCACTTCATACCTCAGCAAAAAAATAAAAATAAGAAAGGAAAACCAATATAAAAGAAACACAACACACTATAATGTTCCCTGGTTTGTCCCAGTATGATATCTCAGACCCACACAGAGAGGGGAAAAAATATATAATTAGATATGATAAAATGCCCATTTCACTCACATCACCTAAAGTTACCAACAGTTAAAGCAGAGTCATCAATAAGGTAAAATGCTTAAAAAGAGACACCACCACCTATGTTTTAGTTATTGTGTCTTCAGTCCTGATTTCACTGTAATCTGTTAGATGTTGCAATACCTAAACATGACAATAGATGGTGCATTAAGCACTATACACTGCTGTGATTAAGCATAACTTATTTAACTTCTTATTATAATAATGAAATGTACCTCAAATCAACTGTAATGGTCAAAATTACCTCCATCATTCCTTTCCTGCATTTATGCATTTTAATTTTCTACACTTCATAGTTATGTCTTTTATAAAGTTTTTTTTAACTGTTTACAATATAACAGGAATGCAGCTACTACCTGATCTTTAGTATGTCCTGTTGGAGCTGCTGGATGCAGCCACTGTTATGGACTGAATCTATGTTCCTCTTGAGGAGCTTGGCATAGAGGACGTCCACATGTGGACAGATGTGGCCAGCTGCAGAAAGAGCTCAGCAATGCTAAGCCTGCTAAAAACAACTTATAGCTCCATGCTATTGTCTTGATGGCTGCAGCTACTTTAGTGTTTGCATTTTTTCAGAGAGATGTTTTAGATCCCGTTCCCCTGTCGTTGTCCTCAACGTTTCAGTGCTGACACTTTAAATGAGCAAACAGATAAAGCAATAAAAGGAATAACTCACACCACATCCAGCTAGCCAACTCCATTTATCATAACAGCAGCGGGAGAAGCTCCGGGTCTCAGCTCGTCCTCCATCACCTGCTGCTGCTGAAGCCGGTCCGGTCTAAACTGCTTTATCCTCTTATTGTCTTCTAGTTAAAGTCTTGTGAAATTATGTTTTTCTTCTTGTTTTGCCTACTGCATAATGACAATGGCCAGCTGGAATAACGAATCAGAAAAGCATGAATTGACAGTTTGTCCCAGACGATTGGATAACCAATTTGAAACATGGGTACCACCACTTACTGTAAAAGCAGACGGACTGGTGCATTCTCTCTGTATGAGAGGAGAAAGAATGACAAAAGAAATGACAAACGCTCAAAATGCTATGAATGATGGCTATAAGAAACTCACACCCAATTCCTTAAACTCAATCACTGGATTTGCAACACCAAATGGAACCTACTATAAGTGGAGCTCTCGAGTTTACAACCTGACCAACCAGACACCTCTTGTCAAAAGAACAGGGGTATGGTTAGCTAGAGGGGTCACAGAGAATGGAGCACAGGCTAAATTCAGGTGACTTAAAATCCTGCAGAATTTGAAATATCCAGTACAACAGTGGGTGCCATTAAGTACTACAAAAATGCAATGCAATGTAAAGACATAGCAGTTGATAATAATGCATTTAAAGTCTGGCACGATGGCAAGTATGTCATGCAATACAAACTCCCATCATTGGCTAACGGCACACGGCCACTAGCTGATGTGTTTTGGCTATGTGATGATGGCCCTCAGGTAAAAGTAACTCTGCCAGTGAACTGGACAGGGTTATGTGCCCCGGTCATGTTAACAAGTCAAATCTCTGAGCTTGGTCCACCACCTGATGCCATTACTAATAAAGTTAGAAGAAAAAGAAGTCTAAGCAAACCGTGGGTTGCAGATGCCAAAATGTACATAGCATGGAATCAGGAGCCCCTAGGGGTGTCGCACGACAACTTAGCAATAAGTGAAAGCTGGATCAAATCAGGTCAAGGTTTGTGATAGACAGATTAATGGCTGAAGAACAGGGAGTTTGCAGCTATTTCGGAGACGAGTGTTGCACAGAAATACCACAATTTGCAGGAGAAAAAGGCAACCTCTCAATATTATTGAAGCAAATAAAAGCAATGAGGGATGAACACGTGAAAAATTCCAATTGGAACACCAAACCAGAAGTATTGGATAAAATTTGGGAATGGCTAAGCAAATTATCATGGCCACGCATTTTTCAAATCATAGGAATGATATTAGGCGGCCTCTTTCTGATGGCGGCAGTAGTTATGTGCTGTGTGCTTCCAATAATAAAATGAATGATAAACAACACAACCAAAGTAATAATGGGACAGTTTCCTGTCCAGGTGAGGGACCTAGAAGAGTTAGATGTACACGAGTACCAAAATGATGTAATGTAAAAACCAAAATGATGGACACTTCAACCAATGAGAGACCAAAACAAAAAAGTAAAAGAACCCAACATAAAAAAGGCGAAGACTTTCCAGCAAAGAAAAATTATAAATTACAAGACATATTAGACAGACTTCCATATGGACCAATTCATCTAGAAGAATCCAAAACGCACGTACAACACTATAACTTTTCAGTACAGTCAGAGGGGTATCCCCTGATGAGTAAAAATGTGGACATGCGTATATAGGCCATACACTATTTGCAATGGAAGGTCCAAATTTATGAATTGAACAACGGATTGAGCATGAAACACCACGACATAGTCCTTAAGTACAAATATGATTTAGTAGAAGGAGGCAGATGCACAGATGCTCTATCCACCAAGGGAAAAATAGAGATTCACTCTGTATGTCTTGGAGTAGAAATACTTTTCAGCACACATTCAAAATTACAAAGATTTGGAAAGCCAGGAATACAAAGATTGTCAGACCACTATAGTTTAAAGTATGGGGAATACACAGATGAACCATATATTGTGATTGGAAACAATCACAATGAGAGATAGAGGTTTATTCCTAGGGTTTTAATGATTAAAAGAATGGAATGGCAACAGTGATCCCATTGATTGGCATAAATAAGTGAACTCATCCTTGCTTTAATATCATCCTGATAGATAAGCATGTGGCAGAACAATCCATATCCAACAGCAGTACCAAACCAAGACCACCAGGCCCAGCAGCCATCGATGTTTGGGCCGATAGGGGAACTTCTGGGACCAATCCCTCAGCAATCTGGAGCGGTGGCAGTCCTGGATAGCCAACCATCGCTGAGCACCATGGGACAAGGACCATCTGGGATGACTACCTTTCATCAAACCCAGGGACCACTTAGAATGACCATCTATCATCAGACACCACCACAACCAGGCCGGAAGACAGCACAGGAGTGGAACTCAAGAGGAATTATGACATCCATGTATGGAATGATGGGGACGACAACTGAGGGACCGGAAGAGGAGTTCATCAACCATGCAAGAAACAACATGGGCCCACCACGCATGGTCATCACAGCAACCCTTGTTCCAGAATGCACCTGAGGGTGTGGCCAAATGGCTGCGCGAGGCTCGTTGCAAACAGGAGCTAGAAGTTGTACGGGAGGACATGAGACAAGTGATAATAGCCTGCCACCAGTGCACAGGCTGTCTGTTCCCCACGCGGATCGCCTGAGGATTCAGGTGGCCATGGATAAGAAAGTAAAGGCACGCTATCGAACCCTGCATGGGGCTTTGAGTGTTGATTGCTTGGATGCACCATCTATAATTGAGCATGATAAACCTACTGCCGCCTTGGATGTTGTTTTGCCATGTGATGGCAAAGAAGGATCTGCCTGTGATGTCTGTGCTAAGCCATCAGTTGATGGTGACTCATCTGTCGAAGAAGAATCCCAAAAAGACTGAACTGTATGCCTGAAAAGGTTTTTTGTTTTTCTAAAAACTAACATTAAAGCACTATAACAAATGATTAGGAGCACTTAGATTCTCAGAAATGATTATATTCACTAAGAAGTACAGCTAGCTATACTATGTATTTCTGTTTGAAGTTTTATGCACTTTAAGCACGGACAAAAAAAAGGGAAGTTACTTATTAAGAGGAGTCACATGTTACTAAACCTTTATTAGATGTGATACGCTAAAAATTATAAACTGCTAAAATGATAAACTACTGAAAATGTTAAACTACTGAAAGTAATAAGCTACTGAATATGTTGAACTGCTGATTATGGTAAATTATAAGTCAATCATAAGCTAAATGAAAGTCAACCACTTGTAGAGACTCCAGGGCTTTCTGGAAGCATTACATGGATGATTGGATCATGTGTATAGGGTAATGGATCACTATTACAAAGTAAGTGTATAGTCGGAACCATTACGGGATAAAATCCAGTGATGTGACTAGACAGTCACAAAAGGGGGATATATGGTGTAAAATCTTGACCACAATGATTTATCATTGAATATTATTGAATATTGATTTATTTGCTATCGTGTATTTTATTAATGATTACTATTTGCTAAGGATAATCAAGACCGAAGGTATTATGATACTTTCCCATGATGGGCAGCAGAATTATCAGTATAAAAAGGAAACATGTATCAAAAATCATTGTATCATTTTGACATAGACGCTGTCTGTGTTATTCTGGTTCCCAAGGCTTTTTTCGTTGACGAATAAACTTTGCCTGCATTCAGCTGGACGACTCTTGGTGATTTTTTCTGTTTGGACCTTTTGAAACTAACTTTTAAAATAACAAATTATTGAGCTTTTGAACTCAGTGTTTGGAACACAGACTTTCTATTGAAAATATTTAATCTTCAAATTCTAGTTGAGTTAACCCTGATGACATCATCAGCTTTTTTTCAAACTTCCAAAAGGTTCCTCTACAGCCATAAAAGAGCACTGATATTTAATCGATCGATTATTCTGTTATTAAATATCTGGAAATGTCCAGGATTAATGTTAGAACATATACTTTTTATCCACCAAACCGTGCAAAACCTAAAAAGATTCAGTTTAAAATGACATAAAACAGAGAAAAACAGCAAATCTTCACATCTGCCAATTGATATTTATGTTTAAAATGAATCGATGAACAAAAATTCAATTCAATTCAAAATAGATTAAATAATCTTGTCAGCTCTAATATTAATATGATGTATTGCTTCACATAAAACTGCCTATCAGTGTATAAAGTCATTCAACCAATCACAACATGGAAGTGCTGTTTACATGTTAATTGATCAGTAATAATCAAAAATGATATCAGAATATGACAGTATTAACAGAGACCAGTCTGCCTCCACAGTGAGTTTAAGTACATTAAGCTGATGATACTTCAGATTGCATTGTAAAGGATGTGAGTTCTTCTTCTACCATGCAGCCATCATGTAAGGAGATAAACTGTACAGAAATCACAGTTGAAGAAAGTGTGAAAATGATTATAGGAGGAATATAAACCTCAGCATATCTCAAACCCTGACTATGATCCTACAAGTGAACAGGCTGAGGGACCATATGGTGTGGGATTTTGGAGAATATGCCATCATGCCATGCATGTTCTGTCTGCTCTCACTTGTGAACTGTGGTGAGGTAATAGCTATTAAAGGCAGCACTCTGTCAGCGAGGTCAGTGAAGACATGACAATATGTGACTGATAAATCAATGGCCCAAATTCCTCCAGACCCCACACACCTCCTAAGAAATATTTGACTAACCACTAACAGTCTACTACTAACAATATTGAGATAATTAAATGTACTTTGGCTGTATCTTCATTGGCCTGTAGTGATGTGAGGTGAACCTACAGGTCCAGAATGGGATGGCAGTAGTACCACCATCAGTAACTTTGTGTAGGCATGCAGAAGTTGGGGGAGGGATCTGTATGATGGTGATGATGATGATGATGGTAGAGTTTGAAGGAAGGCTTTGAGTTGTATCTAAAAGCACCAGAAGAAATCTACACAGTGGATCTTGAAAGAAGACTTTTTTGTCACATCAGTAGTTTTATCACATTATGATACTGACATGAGGCATGGAGATAGAATGTATTTACATAACTTAATCAATATGTATGGTGAAAGAAAAAGGATACAGGAAGTCATTCAAATGTATGGTGATATACACTGTTATAGGGAGTCATTGGTTTTATGATGATTCTCATATTTTATTACCTTTTATTTTTTTTATAACAATTCCAGCCCACCCACCTGCCCCTCACAAGGCTGAAAGAAAAATCAATAATATAAAATACTGTATATATCTATATGTACATGCACACTCACAAACATATACATGTTTTGTGTATGTTTTGTTATGTAAAGCACTTTGTGTTTACCATGTATGAAAAGTACTATACATAGAAGGTTTGATTGACTGATTGAATATGTAACTGAGTGGTAACATTACATGTTTTTATGCAAATTGAAAGGAAAAGAGGAAGTACTGTTACTTATTGTTACATCTCATCACCTTCCACAATATGAAGCTTTATCAGTAACATCAACACTTAAGCTGTCATAAATGTCAGCCTCAAAATGTATCAAAAATGAACAATTCCATCTCTGCACACATCCTGAGGTTTACTGCACACCTGGATTAGAACGTGCAGGTTGTATCCAGCTGTACTGTTACCTGTAACTTCCAGGAACTCCTCTAGCTTCTGGTTTTGTCAGCACGAAATTCTGCTTTTTGATTTCTATTCATATATATGAAGAAAGAAATCATATCTGTAAAACGGAAGAAGCCAGTCCTATACTGTATTATCTACAGTACAGTACATAGTAGTATCCTGTAAACACCTGTTCAGGCCATATACTCATGGAGATACATTTCTGTCTCCTTAGCATTGCAGGAATGGTATTAACTTTAAGCACAAACAAAACTATTTCAAAAAATCATTTATTGAACTGAAATAAAACAGTTGCAAATATGTTAAGGCACATTATTACATCTGCACAGATGTCACGAGTGACTCAGAGCTATGGTTGTCAATAACACAATGAGCACAATCGGGGCAGCATTCACATTAAAGATGAAGAAAGTCAGGTTTCATCTTGTGGTGTGTTTGAAGCCATGGGACTCAGTATAACATTCCTACACATTCTACATTTACATTCAATTCAATACTTTAGAGCTGCTCTCAGCTGTTCACACTGTTCCTTCTCCCTCCAACTCTTTCCATTCATACAGTGGTAATGTGTGAGACCAGGCTCATGTTCCATTTACTTTAAATATTAACAGCACTGATTCACAACATGAAAACACTTTCATCTGTTTAAACATTTTGGAAAACCTCTGGTCAAATTTGGCAATCTGTGCACAAGTCCTTTGGTATGCATGCTATTGCATCATTGTGTAAGACATTAGAAACAACACAAACCCATCTGCTGCTCTAAAATCAACACAGTAAAATGAAGTCAAACATCATCTTCATCCACCTGAAGGCACTGAGGAGCAACTGATTCTATGTTCACTTTGATTTCTTCTTTTTTTTTTGCAGCTTGAATCCCGCTTAAAGCAACGAAACACACTTTGGAGGAGGCTTTCATTAAGACAAACGGTAGATATTTTGGGAGACAGACCAGGCCAGCATCTGGCCTGCAGGGGGACTGTCAGGTAATCCTTTGGGTACAGCCATTGTCACTTTGTCCAACCCCAGTCAGTTTGGGAGTTCATGTCTTTTAAAACAGAGTCTTGATGTCTTACTCAATAGCATCAGGCCTGGTGGCCACATAGACAAAGACAATGATGAGCAGCACCACTACAGCCAGTGTAGGCAGTACTACAGTGGCCACCTGCTGCCGGGCTTCCTGCATGGCCTGCTTCCTCTCCTTCTTGTCCTTGGATGTCTCTTTCTTGGGTTTGCCTTTGAGCTGCCTCATGATGTCTCCCAGACCGCCTGCTCGTCCTCACTGTTCTCTCTGTGGGAGACCTGACCCACACACAGAAAATACACACATCACATGAGACACAGACACATTCCAGCAAAGATTTATTTGTAATCAATAACATGCTGAGACATAAACTGTACTCCAGTGTGCATATTTAGGTATGACCCTATCAGACATGAGATTCAGACCATATCTCCATATATATATATATATATATCCATTTAATGAGTCTGAATTGAATCAATGTCTACAGAAAGAGAAAAATATGAATTCTGCCCCATCCTCAGCAAATGTAGATAGAGGACAGAGTATTTCATTCTGGGCATGATGTGCAGTTAAAAATGTGCTAACTCAAGAGAGACATGAGATAAAAAAAATCATATGATGTCAACAGATTTATACTTAGAATGTTCTCTTAGGTATAAACACAATTAACAAGTGGTGTAGACCTGTCATATGAGTCAGGAACAGACTGAATGAATTTGGAGTTTAAATAGAACAAAATCAATTAAAATAAAATACATGACTAAAAACAAAATGAATGCAAAATGAAAGTTGTATTATATTATCATCATCATGGCTTGTACATGCTGTACAAAGATGTTATTTTAGCGTTTCTGTCAGTAGGACATTTTTACACAACATTTCTGAGAATGAAATTGAGTATGGAGCATGGAGGTTTATAGGTCAGTTTTAGGGTAATTTATTCTGCTGATGATCAGATCTCATAAACTCACAGCTATACTCATTAACATGGTGACATTCATTCAGACTGAAAAAAGCTATTTACAAGTTAGTGCAGTTAAAGAGAGTTTGATGAATCTGATCTGGAACACTGAGTAGCTGAACACTGCTTCAACACCATGAGCTATGTGTTAATGGTGTGCTGAATGGCTTCAGTAATCTATGTGGCTGAAAAATTAATTATGGAAAATATACTGTACTAATTCATAAAATCTATCTCTCAACTAAGACCCGTGTGAGTGTTTGGTCTGGAGCACAGAGGCAGGAGAGACTACTCTCTCCAATATTTGACATCTGGACTGCAGTACGCATTTGAATCACTTCCTGTCAGTGGTAGATGTTTCTGCTTTAAATAGATCAAGCATTTCATTTACTAGCAAGGTTTCAATAGAGTCCAGAGGGCTTTAAATATTAAAGTGTCTGTGTTTGCGTCAGCAGAATATATCAACTGAATTATTACCACATCAATACTTTTATAATATGTTGGCATTCTGATGAGCAAAACAATGGAATGTCTATTTAACTTGATTCTATTTAAGTTGCATTATCATTAGTTTCCATTAGTTTTTAATTTTTCTTATTGAATCTTGTTGGTCTTGGTCGTTGTTATTTGAAAAGCTGTACACTGTGCTTTAATCCTAGTATGTATGAATTTGTGGTGTCTTGTAACCCATGTGGGCTGGGTATATTCATATGCATCACACCATAATAAAAGCATCAATCAATCAATACATATATTAAAAATAAAATAATATATATTTTGCATACAATGACTGTATATTCTGCCCTTACTATCAACTCCCCCCCCCACACAGACACACACTAAAGTACTCCATATACTGGTTATTATAGTTCAGTCTACTTCATCAAACTTCTGTTTTAAAACAATCTTAAAGGCTGTATTATCTATATTATCTGTCTTCTTTTTTCCTGCTTAGTTCATATGTAACAAACCAAAAACCTTCATCAGTGCTCTAAGTTTATGTTGCAGCTCTATTTTTTAACTCTCAAACATTGACACTGGTACAGATCTTAAAATTCAGTATCAGTTAGTCTCCAGAAATCATGTGTATGACATTAAGGCACAGTTACATTACACTCAGCATCTTCTACTCTCTTCTAATGAAGTGTAAACAACACATACATTCAGTAATATTATGCTCTGTGTTGATGCCATCTCCAGCTCACAGCTCACACTTTATGCTTCTTCGGTGTTTGGGAATACACAAGTCATTGTAGCATGTATAATAACTCACTGCATAGTTCTTCTACACTGTTTATGGTTACCATACTCAGTATTTATTTATTATTACTAGAGCCTGACCCATACTGTATATAGGTCAACTGATATTACCGGCCAATATTGACCCATCTATCGGTGTATATACATATATTTATAAATTATATGTATACAATCTATAATCAGTATTGGTATTTATGACTGACTCTGACTCTTTTTCTTAATTCAATAATAATAATAATAATAATTATTATTATTATAATCGCTTTATTTGTATAGCACCTTTCATACAATAAATGAAGCTCAAAGTGGTTTACAACTAAAGAAATTGGTAAAAGAGAACAAGCTTACTGTTTCAGTTCAGTTCTTAAACTGTAAAATATCACAGCCTCTATTACATATCTGTCAAAATGGTTTAATCGCCAAATTTATAGGATCATTGCAATAAATGTGTGTTTATGTATATATTCTGTATATTTAAGATTATTGGCCAATACACTCTCCCTAATATTGGTATTGGCATCGAGCCCAAAAAGAGATTGTATATAGTATTTATTGATTGTTTATTATATATAGTTTTTTGAAACTGTTTATTTGTACATAGTAGTTTTATTTTAGCTTGTTTTTTATCACTTATTACAAGAATACTGTTGTGTCAATTCTGAATTTCAATAAAGTTGACCCTTACCTTACCTTTACCTTTTTACAATCATTGAAACTGTGACATCACATCTTTTTTCAGGCCTGAGTGTGGTGCAGTGTTCTTCAATATAAAACTTAAGTGACTATATCTTAAGCTTAGATGCAAACATGAAGGACTGGATGCCTATAGAGGCATACAGTGTAGACATATTCAATTAATACACACGTGACTGCATGATTACTGCACAGTAATGATGACATCTTATTTACTGTAATAGTTTTATCTCATAAACATGAATGAACTACTAGTGTTTGTTCATTCAACAGTGGAGAAGAAATGATAATCTTTGCTTAGAGGTTCAACTCCAGCAAACACCATGCTGCATCAAAACATTCTGATTCTATATATGACAACATGTAATAACACTAGTATGTTTAAACTGCGTCTGTATTTGTGACACCTACGTCATTCACTTCTTACTGTTCTGACAGCTCAAACAACCTTTTATTTAGTCTAATAAATATTTAAAAAACAAACACAAAAACCAAGATAAATGTTATTTTAATAATAAAAAGTGTGTAGTCGAGCAGCTGACTGCGGCCCAGCAGTAATGAAGCTAACATTACACACATGTTACACACTGTAACATGAGCAGCAGTGGAGTGACTTGTTAGGTTGCAGGGTTAGCTAGCTAAACACTATGTTAGTCAGTTTTAGCCTCATAGCTTCACATTTTCTCTCTCAAGCCTTATCTGCTGTTAGGTAAGTTGTGAACATATCGGTCCTGAACCCGGCTCCTCATGCTAGTTAGCTTATAGTAACTTTAGTACATGTTAGCTACCGCATTGATACAATACTGCTGACTATTAGTTGAATGAGTTTTAGTAAGAAGAGTTATCGTCTTACAAGTGGAGTCAGAGTTGTGAACAGTTCCACGCTGAAAGCTTTAGTCCGCTCCTCCACTGTAAGTCTCCGGTGTGAGCTTTGTTACAGCACACAGTACAGTACTGTACAAGTTACAACCCTGCGGCTCTGAGCCTTACGGAACTTGACGTGGCAGTCAGTGAGGAGCTCCTCCAGTCCCAGCAGCCTGCCTGACATGATCAAAACACACACACTTCCGGTCACTTCCTCCAACATAAAACACTACATGAAGCTCTGCCTCAATAAAACTAGTAGCCGTGTGGCTCACTGCTGTGTTTTGAATAGTTTCTAGACGACTACGAAGCTCCATGACACAGAGGAGTAAAATATATCACGCTCTGACCATAGACTGGCTCTGACACACAATATGTGTCAGTACATGAGTTCATTGTTTCGATTGAGACTACCTGCCGCTGCCGTAAAATGCGCTAGCTCCTACTGTCCAAATATGAGATTTGTTTACAAGTAGAAAAATATAGAAAAAACGTCAGCCTTATCCTTCAAAAAGACAACAACTTAGTTGAAAAATACACAATCTATTTGTATTTGATTTATTAAAGAACAAGATACACACACACACACACACACACACACACACAGTGGCGCAAAAAGTGGGTATGCACTATATGCGGCGCATAGGGGCGCCACAATGGAGGGGGCGCCAAAGCGATGGGGGTAAAATTATTTCGAGTCTGCATTTTCTGTATTTAACAGCGTTTGTGCATGTGTAGTAAATGATATGATCAATAACAGAGGCACGTCACTGATTAGGCGCCCCTCCGCCTCCCTCCCCTGCCCCTCCGATAATCGCCTCCCCTCCGGGTAGAGAGGTGAAGGCACCGGAGCGCCTCCACACTATGCGCGCCCCCTCGAGCACGCGCTAGAGCAGGAGTGTTTTCATTTGATGACAGCAGGACCTAATGACATGGAGAGACAGAAAATAAAGCTCTCGGGGGCACAAAACAGAAAACAGAAAACGGAAGAGGGAGAAAGAGAAAGATTTTGCAGGGATGAAAAAAAGCTTTTCAAAGTGGTTGAAAGACAGTAGGTAAGTTATGTCAGTGTATCAAGAGGAGGCTTGTAAACATTCAGGTTAGCTAAAGCTACTACTAGTAAAACAACAGGTTACTGTTGTCTGATCAGTATTTACAATATAACAGATCATGACAAGAAAAATAAAGGAACTGATTTGTGGTTATTTTGTTGTTCAGACAGTTATCTTTTTTTTAACTAGATGGTGAATCATAAAACAGATCAATTATAGAACTTGGGATACACTTGAGTTTAATGTCTTCACTCGGATATAACACTACAGTGCTGTTGTGATGTATCTGATAAGTCAGATCAGATGCAGCGTCCAATCAGTAACTGATATCCAATAAGGACAGGGTTAGGGTTAGGTCCATGTGGTTTGACTGCTTGCTGTATTTTTGAAACCTCCTTAACACAAAGTTCATGTCATTCAGGTGTGAGGATGGAGAGAAAGACTCAGGACACACATCTGAGCTCGCGATGCTCACTAGGGGCACTATCGTAAATCTCATGACTGTGATGTCGTCTTAACCCTTAAAGGGGCATTTCACTCAAATCATACAAATAATACAAACACAAATAATACTAATACAATAACATAAAGTGACTGAAATTACAGCTGGGTTACATAACCATTAAAAAAAAATTCAGGCGGGGGTGCCGGGGGGGCGCCTGCAATGTATCTGCATACCCCTCAGAAAGTAGGTAGTTGCGCCCCTGCACACACACACACACACACGCATGCACACACACACACATACGCACACACACATAGACTCAGTAATTTCCTAAAACAGCTGGTCACTGTAATTAAATGTAATTGCATTTGTTATGGACCGTTTTTAATATTGGTTTAATTCACATTTGGTGCTCCAGTGGCAGCAGGGACGGTTTATGTGGGATTGAGTCAGAATAAACTACAGTGTGTGTGTGTGTGTGTGTGTGTGTGTGTGTGTGTGTGTGTGTGTGTGTGTGTGTGTGTTCATGGTGATGAAGGAACACATCACCCATTACAGCACTGTGGCTCATTTAATTATTTTAGGATCACAATGGAGCTAGGCTGTATCAGAGATAAGACATAAGATACACACACAGTAGGCTACTTGTAAGAAGTCATTACTGGTTTGGGACTGACCATGAGTTTTGTAGACTATAAGAAAAATGTCAAAATATATAGAATGTAAAAAGACATGCCCAAA
This sequence comes from Scomber japonicus, assembly GCF_027409825.1. NCBI lineage: Eukaryota > Metazoa > Chordata > Actinopteri > Scombriformes > Scombridae > Scomber > Scomber japonicus. Next base: position 3,571,045 of record NC_070583.1, on the reverse strand, counting down.
TGTCATAGATCAGTTTACCCCAGTACATCCTGGTTCAACATGATCTTTCCTGACAGGTAATCATGACGGTTGTTGCCTCTGGTGTTGAGAGCTGTTCTGATTCAGTGTTCACCCTTGTGTCTATTTCCCACAAGCTGTCTCCCACAGAACACAATTGGCAATGGAGAAATGCTGGCTGTGAAATTAGCTTTGGAGGAGGTAAGCTAAAGGGGCGGGAATAGCTATGTTTAGTTCAGAAACACCACAAAACCCAAGAAGACATTCACACAGCCAAGAAAGTAAACTTCTGGCAGTCAAGGTGTTTTTTTCTCACCACTTTAGTTTAACACTGTCCTACAGCATAGGTGCCAAAAAACATGAAGCCAGGTGTATGCTGAAGACAGTACTGAAACTCCAAAGACTATCCTTCTTCAGTCCTGGATAGTGGTAACTGTCTCTATAGGGCCATATAGAAAAAGGTAAAGGCTTCTTGTCCATCATTCCATCCTGGCTGGACCTACACCTGTCCTGCTAACCAGAAAAATGATGTAGACCCCTGTCCCTTCAGTGAGGACACCTTCTTGCTTCACCTATCACCCAGGTTCCACCAACAACCTGGCCCTCCTTAAACAACACTGTTTGTCATGTATAGTAATGGAGACCAATATCAGGTCATTTGTAGCAGCCTGTTAAGTCACTGCTCAGCATAAGCCCTCTTGTTGAGCCCCTTCTGGTGTACCATGACCTCTTTCTATCCTATGGTCAACCCTTTCCTTCCCTTATATGTCACACACTGGGTATCATCACCAGTCTTCCTCCCTTCCTGTAAACATTAAAATACAACTCCTGAACCCATTTGTCTCAAAGTGTTCCACATTCTTACAGTACCTTTATAATGTTTTGACTGCATTCGCTCATGTATAAACATAGATCCATCGTTACCAGCCACAGCCACAAAACTCAATATATCTGTCATTAGGGCCTGAGTACAAAGTGGCAGGGGTCCAACAGTCCCTGGAATGATGTACAAGGAACATATTGTTTGTGTAAAGATGATTATTATTAGGGTCCAAACTTGAAAATGCCATGGGCCCAGCAGTCACTGGTGTGAAGTGCAAGAAATCTATAGATTTTGTAAAGATTAATATTATTATTAGGACCCAAGTACAAAAGTGCCAGAGCCTAATGGTCCCTGATAAAGACTATATTATAAGGGCCTGTGCACTGTGTGGTGTGAAGGCCCTATTGTATTTTGAAGAATTATTATTATTAGCCCAAACTTGAAAGTGCCAGGGGTCTAATGATTGAATCTGTCTATAAATAACATAGAGCATACATGAACAAGTATTAGGTGTTATATAGTGCCACATTGTGAACACAGGAAGTGATAATTATCTGCTATTGCTAACATGACAGGCCAGCACCCTCCTGGTCTGGGTTTAATCTGTTCATTTAAAGACCGTGTAAAGTGAAATCAGACATTTTCTTCTAAACACATTAAATAGGTCATAAATGTATTTCTAAAAAAGGTGTAAAAAGCATTTCAACCATTTAGATTTGAATTGTGGAGCTAGGCTTCACAAACTGTGTTTCCAGATTTCTGTGTCAGGATTTAGTAGGCGGGTCTGAAATCAGGGCCGCGTTACGTAACGCGGCCCTGATTATCATAAACCCGCCCCTGCTGCTGCTGCAGTATAAATACATTCAGCGCATTAGCCTCAGTCGTTTTCCAGCTCGCTCTCGCGTTTTGGATAGCATCAATTACAGTAATTTTCAGCTAGCTAACTAGTCATGACGCCTCCTCGTGTGTGCATCTTCACTGGAAGTCTGGATTTTTGAGCAGTCCGTTGTGTCTGGTTAGAGGTGCCGCACCGACCGCCTCCCTCCCCGGCTTACGTCCTCTCGTCCCGCCGGTGCTACTGGCATTACGTGCCCGCCACCGACCGTCCCCCTCCCCGGCTTACGTCCCCTGTCCCGCCGGCAGCAGGTGCTACTGGCATTACGTGCCCGCCACCGACCGTCTCCCTCCCCGGCTTACATCCTCCCATCCCGCCGGCAGCAGGTGCCTATATCACCGCCACCAGCCCGCCACCGACCGTCTCCCTCACCGCTTACATCCTCCCATCCCGCCGACAGCAGGTGCCATCATCACCGCCACCGGCATTATGTGCCCGTCAGAGAGTGTAAGTAACGTTATGTGCTTATAAGTTATAATACTGTACATTTAGGCAATTAAATGCATTTTGCTGAATGTGCAAATCCTGAAAGTGATTTTAAATCATGCACCCTGTCATGCCCGTGTAATGTTAGCATGCATGTAATCGTGACATAATTTGGCCTTATTCCCTGAGCGTCATCCATCCGACAACACAATGATAACCGACAGGTAATATTTTATGTGCACCAATATAGCTATGACAAGGAATTATATGTAGACTGAGGTTTTACGTTTGTGTGTAATGTAAAACATGGACCGAGGGACACCTAAAATGAGCGTCAAAGTGGCTTCCGAGGTACCCACGAGGTATGTTGTGTGTATGTATGCAGTGTTCATGATGACAGCCTAATGTCTCTTTTCCTTATTCCTGTTTTCTTTTCCCATGTACAGGTCTCAGTGTCTTCCTCCAGCATATCTGGCAGCCACTGTTCCTGTGACTTACCTTGTGCCTAGACTTGGGCGGTATATATATTTTTTTCAAGCCTTCATAGCTTCCAGACATTTACCTTAGTGTATGGTATTTATTACACATTTCTGGAGACTAATTTCCGTGGTGACTAAAACATTTGAAATTAAACCACTATAACAGTATGAAGCACTCAGAAAGCACCTTGGTATACTGCAACACCTTTATACCGCCCAAGCCTACTCCTGCCTCAGCCAATCTCAGGACCAGAGCTCCACCAGCCTCCATTGTAAAAGAAGTAAGTTGTGACACACACAAATATATCATTACTCAATAATACATTTATTTTACATTGGACACATTTTATAAACAAATAACAATATAAGCAAGCAATAAACTATAAATAATAAAACAATCTAAAGGGGAGGTTTAAAACCTGTGTATTCCCCATCTTCATCAGGGTACTCCTGATGAATGCGGAGGACAACACAGGAGGGGATGACAACCCGGTTGTCCTTTCCCAGGTATCCCCAGCACCAGGACACAAAACTCCTGTAGGCCAGATAGCGAGCACGCCTGTAATAAAAAATGTAGAAAAATACTTTGATTTATATTTTTATGTATGTTTCTTTTTGGTATGTTGTCCTCTGTGTAATCAAATTTGACACTGGAGCTGTCTTTCACAAAACATTATTGACATGTGTTGTCTTTTAGAAGAACCTATCCCAAAGCAAACTGAACTTATTTGTTTGATTGATGTAATAAACAAAAGCCTTTCCCTCCACATTTTTTGTCATGTCTTACAGATTGGGACCTCAGAAGATGAGTTTGATTCATCAACCTGCAGTCTACCTCATCATATTGGCTAAATGGATGGACAAGAAAATGGACAGCAGTTTTTTTATTCCAAAGAATTTCCACGACCACACAGCTACATTTTCAGAATTAATAATAATAATAAACCTATGATTGCTTGTATAAATGTCCAATCATGTGCATTCAGTTTATACATCTATATATCAAGGTGATGTACATGTTGGTTGATTTACTATGTAGTGAAAAACAGCTAAAGAATGAACCAGTATTTATCTGTCCAACATGAGAGTTTATATATAGCTCAGGAAGATGTAGGATTAAAATGGATACAGTCAAGCATCACTCATGTGCTTTAAGTGTAAATGAAATACACTGTATACATTAGTTAACTATAATATGATTGTATAAATGATGTAAGTTTATTCCCGGGTACTAAACCTTACCTCTCTTTGAAATGCATGTCATTTGATCAACACAAGTGTAATTTATAAATATCCGAAATCAGTAAAACAATTATTATATTGTCTACGTTACCCAAATCTTTCCTTTTCCGCCAGTGGTCCATGATCTGCCTGATAAATGTTTAGGGCATTCTGCAGGGAGTAGGGGTTCTTCAGCCAAGCCTGGATGAAGAGTCATGCAGCGTGGCTCTTCAGGCAGCTCTCCACATCTACTCTGAACCTATAAGAATGTGTAATAGGTGTTTTAGTGCTAGACATCTAGTATGCTGCTGCATATGTATTAATTATTTGAATTATTATTGTGAAAAACAGTTTTCATTTACATACAGCATTCAGCTCCTTGCAGCAGACATGTTCAACCTCTGTGGGCATTGTTCTGCATTCTCCACATGTGCACCTGCACAAGTACATTTTTAATCACAGTGTGACAAATGTTAACCATTTCAGTTGTCAGTTCAGTATGAAGCCTGGTAAAGCAAAATGACCTAATCAGTTGAAGCATATTGTCTTATTCAGCCTGTGTGATGTAATGATGACATTCAGCAATCCACAAATTAATCAGAAGACACAAGTAAGTAACTGACTAAGTGAAACTGGCTAGTGTTATATTTTACTTTTTTGTAGTCTAATTAGTTACTTAATGCGTTTCCCCACATTTGTTGAATAATGTGATCTGAAAAAACGAGTAAACTGCCTCCTTTCAAAGCTGGACAAACTGAATTTACTTGGGTTTACCACCCACTACACTCTAAAACAAATACTAGTACTACCTTTATTAGGTATAAACAAAAGGAGTAATTAAATTAACGAAACAGTAATAAAAGTCAAGTGTTGTTTAATCTGTGAACAGACAAAACAATCACAATTCTTCATTACATGAAACCCTAAAGTTTTTGCTAGGCTATAATAGTCAGTGGGAGCGTAACTCGGTTGCTAGCTTGGCGGCTAACTCGGCTAACTGTAGACTCCCATAGTCAGTAATACATATTGCTAACTTGCATAAATAGGAGAAATACATTACCATTCTGTTGCAGACTGTGAGGCACGAGATTGTGCATGTTCATTGTCTGACTCCGAGTCAGTATCTGGCTCTGATGGCTCAAACATGTAGGGCTGGGCCACTGCAATGCTGTTGTTAGCGCTAGCGTCCATTGCTACTGTTGCTATGTTACACGGAGGCAGCCCCCTTCCGCTCGTGGGTGTGTTTCCAGCGCCTTCAGCAGACACGCCCCCAGCGTTTGGCAGCACAGAGAAGTGCTTGATTTTTCATGATTTTAAAAGATAATTTTACATACTTAGACAATTTTTCTAGCATTCAAATTTGGAAGGATGGTTAATAACACATCTGTCTGTGATGTGACTAACTCAGAACACAAATATATTTTCACTTTACACGGTCTTTAAATCCATGATTAATCTTGGCCATACACAAACACTTAGACAGATATTTTTGATTGGTGTATTTTTATAATCTTATCATATGTGTTTTTATGTAAAACCTTAATACAAAAAGTAATTGTTGCTGTCAGAAAATGAAAATGAGTTAAAAATACAATATATTGCCTCTGAAGGTTTAAGGCCTATATCTCAAAATTGTATGTACGTATACAGTATATACAAACGTACTTTACATTCCAGCATTGCCTTTACTCACGCATAGAAACACATAAAACACAGTTGTGACATTATCATACACTATTCCCCAGTTAAAAGTCATTATCATTAATAAACTCATTATCCGTGTTCCCTTGCTTTGACATACTTAAATCGCTGTAGTTGTTTTGCTATTTAGTCTGTAGCTTATGTTGGAATTTGACGCCAGGTATTTTATTAAATTGATTTAAACAGTTTGTTATTTAATGCTTTTCAGTATTGGGCCTTCAGAGCAGCAGCAGCAGCCATTGGCTCCACGCGGTGTCAATCAAGGAGATTACATGTACGTCATTGCGGGGCGGTTGGCGATTGGTTGGCTGCTATGCATAATCTCACCGCCGAGTAGCTCAGGTTTTGTTCACCATGTTGGATCAACTGCTCATCTTAGTTGCCTTGTGACCAATAGTTTTATCACGCCAGTGGCAACGAAGCGTCGTGGGCCCAAAGTGTAGAGGTACACCCGGGTCGCTTCCTCTTCCTGAGCGGACAGCGGGGCTCACCGAGGCGGAGACGGCAGCAAGGAACGACTACTGTTTTGATTGGGAGACATGGACACCCATTAGCTAGCACCAAGCTGTCAGGTTCAATACTACTGTCTTCTCTCAGGACAATTCAACCCGCATTTAAATGATTGAACTTTTCTCTCTGCATTGTTACTAGTTGTCCTGGATGTGTACTTATGAGCCGCAGGAGGACACTGTGAAACATACTGAAGGCAAGGCTGTCGATGGGTGAAAGAAGTTGGCTGCCAGCCTTCTGCAAGAATTTCTCTTCTCATTTTTGAGTCATGGTCGAAGCTTCGTCTCGCTGTCAAACTGATGGTGGTGTGTGTGCAGGCGCCGCTGCTGGGATCTGTGTAATATGTGATTGAAGTGGACGGCCGAGGCCTGGGCCCGCTGTTGTATTGTGGCCTGGGCTAGGATACACCTCCTCTGCACCGGATCAGCAGCGTTAATTACGGCTCGGAGATTACCCCTGTTTACGGAGTAGCGATTTGGCCTGCGTACACCTCTGAAGGAGGATTCAGTCTGGAATAATAAATGCGATTTCCAAGCCGTGTGGAGCCCCTGTGGTGGGAACAGCATCGGCGCTGGACAGGAACGTGTGGAAAACTTGGACACTTTTAAAAGATGAATGCTCTGCTTCCCATGTGACATGCTTTAGATCACGCTGTTCTATCAAGACGGGGAAGCTGAGTTTCACAAGGAGGGAGGGGGGGGCACCTCTATCATGAGGAACATTTAGGGCCACCGACTTTTTAATTTATTGAGGGGGGTGCGGGTTATTTTCTGTTCTATATTTTGATTTGTCATTGTTAGTAGTGACACTGTTAGGGCTGCACAGATAGTTAGACTTGGGCAGTCATTGCTGTACATGCTCATGATATGATTTCCGTTATCAGCCCCGGGGTACAGTAGCCTAATGGTGTGCAAGCAAGAAAATTAATTTAGAGGAAGTGGGTCAGATCCTTGTTGGCATTATGACAAGAGGCACGCCAGAATGCTTTCTCTCCCCATAGATTTGCAGTAACAGATGTTGGATCATTTAAACCCCAAATCTGTTTTCTCTATGTTTTCTATAAGTTTCATTACTCGCAGTGTTGCAGCCTGGTAGCCATTATCACTTTTAGAAGAAGGTCCTGAAAGGAGGCATTTTAGCACCGTTGAATGGCTCTTTGTGGCACAACGGCTTCAAATGCTACAAAAATGATGGCTGCTTATAACGGTGGCTCCTCAGCAGTGGCTGCCCATCATCCGCATCACCACCACCAGCTCCAGCACCTTCCTCCTCCCCACATGCACCACCACCACCACGCGGGTCAGCATCATTTGCAGCACCCGGGCTCCGCCGCCGCCGTGCACTCTGTGCAGCAACACACCTCCACTGCTGCAGCTGCGGCTGTGATGCTCAACCCCGGCCAGCAGCAGCCCTATTTCCCCTCTCCTGCCCCCGGACAGGCCCCCGGGCCGGCGGCGGCTGCGGCTCCAGCCCAGGTTCAAGCTGCTGCTGTCAAAGCTCACCACCACCACCATCACCACCAGCAGCAGCAGCATCAGCAGCAGCAGCAACACACGCACCACCTACCACAACAGCTGGACATTGAGCCTGACAGGCCCATCGGCTATGGAGCGTTTGGTGTTGTCTGGTAAGTGCACTGCTCTCCGCTTGTTGACCCGCTTTACTGGAAGTTTGATGTCCTCGTATCTTACATGTCACTGGCTTTTAAATGTGTTATGCCTACCTCCAAAACATCCACTAGTTTTATTAATAATATATGAAACTCAACTTTTAAAAGTGACTACAGTTTGTGCTGTGGGGTTTGTTGGTTCCATTATTGTTGTTACTGCTCAGAGTAAATCAGTTGACAACAAGCTCTCATCATGTTTACTCTGATGTAGTGTTTAGATTAAGCAAATGTCTGCCTGACTTTTAATTTGAATACTTTAGCAGATTGAATGGAAACCCATACAAAACATGACCAACAACCTAAATATGCAGCTAGCATTGTACTGACTCTACCGTTTAATGCTGTTGACCAGACTGTAATCTAATGTACATCATATGTAGTCAACGGGATAAAACATCCAGAAACACTGCTTTGAACTAACTGCCTGCATATCCCATATCCCAATTATGTGGCTTTGTATCTTGGTAACACACTACATTCTATGTGTGTGTGTGTGTGTGTGTGTGTGTGTGTGTGTGTGTGTGTGTGTGTGTTGTTGTTGTTGTTGTTGTTGTTGTTGTGGATCTGGATCATGAAGGAAATTGAACTTAGTTGAACTGGCTCTCTTTGTGCTACCAGGCCTCACTGAGCCTGACATTAGAGTATATTCAACACTAATACCAGTTTTAGAAACAGCTGAGATACTACTTAAATGCTGGATTGGGTATTGTTGAGTATGCAACATCATTCACTGATCTAATATCATGTTTAATGAATAAACTGAGTAGTTTCACACCTGGATAAAGTGGCACTTTTACCCCAAATCAGTTCTTCTTCACTGCTCCAAAACAGCCGCCTACACAGCTGTGAAGAAGCCCTGATCTCCAGTAAACTGTGTAATGTTAGTGTTTTGGTAATATTTTACACTGAGAAGTCCCACCAGTAAAAAGGCAACTTGTACAGTATGCAGTGCTTTAGTTTGGAGGGGTGACACTAGTGTTGCCAGTTTCAGCACCAGCTACCATGTAAAGCATTTGAAGACATCACGCAAAAACTGCCAATCATATTGCATTAGTAGTATAAAGCTGTCATTTTATTGATTTCTTTTTGAAGTGGTATCAGTACTTGGTATTGGCTGATGTAAGTTCAGGTATGAACGTGTGACTAAGGTTGGGCTGATGGGTCATTGACCACCTCTACCATCATAACATTGTGATTTAAAAGTAGTGTAAGTGGTACCTGCATCTATTCCTTAAAGGATCTTGAGTAACACATTAGTTTAGAAAACATCTAATATACAAATAAACAACAAAGTGAGGGGGAGTGGACTGCTCCACTGTGTTATTAACATCATGTCTCCAGCAGTGGAGAGCAGCCTGTCTGCTGTACTATTGGCTCGGAGCAAAGTCATCACTGTCCAGCATGCTGAGCAGGTGCAGGGTTGTTGAGGTGAGACAGACTTGTGGTTGTATGCTAGTGTGTGTTGGTCAGCTGCTCTCATGAATTACTTTTGGAGTCTGCTGCTCCACTCTGTTAACATTAGTTTCTGAGTGATGGTGTAGAAAGTTCACAGTATACAAAGATAATGATTTAGTCATTAAATCAAAATATGCTTTTGTGTGTGTGTGTGTGTGTGTGTGTGTGTGTGTGTGTGTGTGTGAGACTGTCCAGGTGCTGCGCTGCCCTCAACAGTTGAGTTCCTTATTTTTCACTCTGTCAACATCCTGTTATTAACTAATCATTTGAAAACAGTTTTGACATTTGTGAATGGATGCAGAATCATGTACATCTGTATCATGATGTATTTAACACTGGGTGTGTGTGTGTTTCACATTCCAGCTCCAACGTGGTTTTGTTCTGTCTTCACACAGCATCCTACTCCACCAGGAGTAAACCACCCACCCTTTAAATTAAGTTGTACTGTTAATACAGTAATTACAGCAGCGTAGTCAAAGCCAAACAGTGTGTTTAAGCTAGCATAATTACTGCATTATTAAGTAAAAGGCCTTTTTTGTTGACTTGCTCAGATTTAGTTTATATGGTTATTTTGCTAGATTTTTGTGCTTGTTCTATGGGTCAGTAGGCTATATAGCTGCTATGTGGCTGCTCTATGCTGTTTCTGTGTCCCACTTCCTGTCCAGCTCAATCTGCTCTGTGGAGCTTGACGCCACTTCTGTTGAAAATAGACTTGGCGCGTGTGTCTAGTGCAGCAGAGCAGAGCAGAGAGCCGCTGAAACGCTTGTGAAACTCACAGCAGTGGGATCACATCTCTGACTAGAGCAGCAGTGATCAGCTCTGGTGGCTGCCAAACTCTCATCCAGTGGGATCAAGCCATAAGCATGGATTTTTTCCCCCCAACCTTTAGTGTGTTGGAAAGTAATAATTTGATGTATTAATTTTTCTCCTGATGAACATAGTAAAGGTTATAGAAACATTGTCAGAACAGAGAGCAGAGGAGCAGACATGATGAGCTCTGTGTTGCATTTATAAAGACCAGTGAAAAAAGCAGAGAGAGAGAGAACAAGCCTTGTGCGTCTCTTTTTGAAGCTTCGGTGACGTCAGTAGCTGGAAGTGAAGTTGGGTGTCTCTCAGCCAAGGGGTTACCCGGGTTAGGATAACAGGGGGGCAAAGCCTGAGGCCCAACATCAGGTAATGATTTGTTTAACTGAGCTGGAACAGTATATTAACTCTGACTGGGTTTGGGTTAGACTGAGTTTCAATTAAACCTTTTAAAAGAACACAGTAACATATTTAATACAGTGTGTAGCTGCTCATCACACTTCAATATCAGTTTGTTCTGTAAATACTGAAACATTTAAACCTCCTTAAGGAGCACTTACACCCGGGACACTCCCTGTTCAGCACCCTTCCATCAGGCAGGCTGACAACCATCCGAACCACAACCAACAGACTCAAAAACAGCTTCTTTCCAAGAGCTGTGGATTCTCCTCAAACATAAACATAAACATAAACACACACACACACACACACACTACTCTCATAAAAACACACATACATTCACCTGATGAACAGTACAAGTGCTAGAGTTAGATGGACAAATGCAAACCTGAACATTATTATTATCCTTATTACTTTTATTTTTATTATTCATTTATTATTGTGTTACTTATCTGTGCATTATCTATTACTTTAACCTTTATTTATGCCCCCCTTTTATGCTGATTTTGTTTTGGTGCTACAAACGAAATTTTATTGTGTTTTATACAGTGATGGGAATAACGCCGTTTAAATAAATGGCGTTACTAACGGCGTTACTTTTTCCAGTAACGGGTAATGTAACTAATTACTATTTCCATCGTTACAACGCTGTTACCTTACTTAATTAAATGAGGCACGTTACAACCTGAAGCTAATCTACTCAGTGAACCTTCTCATCCAACTTTGCTCTCAGCCACAAAAGCTGCAAAGCCTTTTTTTTTTTGTTTTAGTTTTTTTGGAGAGGGGAACGGGAGAAGGGAGGGGCGGGACAACCGTGATGATGATTGGTTAAGGCAGAGTAAGATTTCATGGTAAGCCAATCAGAGGCAGTGTTTACACACACACACACACACACACACACACACACACATGCACACAGTAGCCTCACACACAAACTAGCAGAAGCTGCAGTGATGGCGAGTTCGGAGGAAAAGGTTGTGTTTTTAAACTGGAAGTACAGACACTACTTTAATCTCCTTGAGGTAAAAGGCAGGAACATACATGTGAAATGTACATTATGTATCAGAGCGAAGTATTTGTCCACGTCCGTTACAAGCAACTCTAACCTAATGAAGCATCTCTCATCGGCACACACCACTACAAAACTTGTGGCCAAAAACACAGACATATTTATACTTTTTTTAAAAAAATATTATTTTTTAAAGTAACGCAATAGTTACTTTCCCTGGCAACTAGTTACTTTTATAGTGGAGTAATTCAGTTACTAACTCAGTTACTTTTTGGGAGAAGTAATGTAACTATAACTAATTACTTTTTAAAAGTAACGTGCCCAACACTGGTTTTATATGCAATGACAATAAATAAATATCTATATCTATCTACATCACAGCAACTAATGTCTGAAATATTTCTGATCACACAATCATTTTTCCATACATCCGTACATTATACATCATACAGCATTAACAGGTCATCAATTTATTTTCATTAGCTGTCAAAACAGCTGAAGCTCGCAGCACATGCTTGACACTTTGTTTCTAGGACGTTATAGTTCGTAAATTATGTTTAAAGTTATAGTTATGTGACCATATCCAGATTCAACCTCTCTCTGTATTTAACTTGTGAATATGACACACTGGTGTATAAGACCCACCCCACTTCTTATACACCGGTCTTTACGGTAGCTATCATGACAGACCCAGTGATTGTCTGATCTCTACAAGTGTCAGCTGCTGCTCTTTATTACTGCACTTAAACACACAGCGTGCTGCTTTTGTCCCTGTCAGGAGTAGGGTTGCAAAATTCCGGGAATTTTCAAACTTGGAAACTTTCCATGGGAATTAACGGGAATTAACAGGAATTAACGGGAATAAACTGGGAATTTACTAAACTGAAGGTATGTTCTTATTAGGGAACTTAAATATAGTTGTGTAAAATAATATGTTAGCATAATCCTGACTAAAACAACCAGATATCATGCAGTACAGTTGAATATCTATGCTATCACATACTCACATAGCACACTGTTTACTGCAGGGCTACTGAGGCCACGCCCCCTACATGCACTGTGCATTCCTCCATCACATGCACAGATGATTTCTACAATCCTAGACCACACTTTTGAGCCCAGATCACACAACTTGAAGCCAGACTTTTGAGCCTGTGGTTTTGATGACATTATATGGGAATATATTTAGGGATATTTTTATGTGTAAGTGCTATATTTAGCCTTATGGTGGAAAAAATAAAACTGGTCAAAACCAAATAAACCACAATTTATACAGTAAATATCACTTTAACAGACAGGAGTGGAACTTTGATGTTACTAGTTATATCATTTGCACCTAAGTAAATAACAATAACTAATAGTTTTAAAAACATCTTGTATATTTGGATTTTATGAGTTGTATCTCCACCAGGATACATTAGACACATCCCCCTCAGGGATGTGTAGCTTCACAGACACATTGTTGTATTTTTTCAGAGTTGTGTGTGAAACTATTAAGAATAATAACATTTAATAACATTTTAGTTTTTTAATATTAAATTATAAATAATTGTATAATTTAATATAACTTCAACAGCTCAGGGACATCAAGCGACATTGTGCACCTTTTTTTATCGTCAACTTGAAATAATGTTTTTTAATGAAGGGGTGGACTTTTTTTATCCAATTAATCAAATGATGATACCTTTCCACTAAATTACCCTCAGTTTCCATAAATTCCCATTTAATTCCCATAATTCCCATAATTCCCATGGAAAGTTTCCAATTTGGAATATTTCCAAATTTCCCAGTTTAACTTCCCATGGAAATTTACCAGAAACTTTCCGGAAATGTACCGGAAACTTTCCACCCATTTGCAACCCTAGTCAGGAGCCTGTAGAACCATGGCTCTGTTTCCAGTGAGCTGATTGGTCAGCACTCATGCCTGTTGACACACTTTAATGTGATCCTGTGAATGGCTGTTGTCATAATGTATCTACAGTATGAGCAGTAGTTATTGAGCAGCAGATGTGTAATGAGTTTCAGATGATTTAGACCGTGTCTATCACAATAACATGGTGTCTTTATAGAAAGAAGCGGTGCATGTGTTGTAGGCATCATGTGGGTGAATATAGCTGCAAGGAGCATCCATGTTGCCAAGGAAATGAGGGACATTTGGCAGAAAGATTAGGAAAATAATACAAAAGAAAAAAGGAGGGAAACAAAGAAAGAACGCATGAAGTGAAGTAAACAATGATGGAAATAATAGAGAGGAAAGGAATGAAGGATTTTTACTGTAAACAGATGACATTTACTGTTATTCACCAAAACACTATATATAACCCTAACCCTAACCCTAAAATATTTGCACATAGATGTGTTTTTACATTAAGTCAGACTGGGTGCCAGTTTGCCCCTGTGCCAGCTGTGGTACTGCACATAAAGTCCATTGCAGCCCTGGAGGTATTTTCCCCATAGAGCACCATTATAAAGAGACATCTTGAAACTTTAAACTGGTATAATATAAGTATGCATGTGCTGAGTGAGCAGCTTTTTATGGTGTCACACTTCTTAAAAATACATGAATGGTTTACATCCATATGTACTGGCTAGCAAGCTCCTCTCCTCCCTTCTCTGCCTCTTGTTGGCACTGTGCTGTTTCATTGCGTGATACTGCCACCAATGATGTGGATCAGTGCATGAATGTTCATCATGTCATCCACAGGCTCGTGCACGTATATATGGGTATTATGGTATCAACTTACAAACAAAGCAACATAAAAACATTGTTACACAGTGGTCAGAAACTCAACATGCTGCCTCATTAGTAAAATAAATGCACATTATATCCAGATGTGATCTTTTGGATGTTGTGCTGTCTTTAAAGTTAAGTTAAATTAGTTAATAAGTTAAATAAGTTATTAGTTAAAAAAGTAAAATGTGAGTGCTATGTTCGTCAGGTCTCAGAAATAGTGTCAGAGTGAGCGTTCTTTCTGTGTGTTTTTATTGCAGCTCTGTAGCTCTCCTGCTAGTTTAGCTGCTTCTTCAGTGAAAAACAGACAGATGACCACATGTTGCTGAACACCTTATGATACGCTTCTGCCTTGGAGACTATTTGTCTGTAAGTAGCCTAGTGTGTGTGGAGGGTTATCTGACACTTTTGTTATGTTGTAAACTTTTCTGTTTTATGGGATTCGTGCTGCTAGCTAGTATTTATAGCAATAGACTTTAGCTGCCTTATTTTTTGATGAGAATTGTGCATTTTTGTAATTAAGAGTGTGATACTTGCCATTTCTATTGATATGTTATTGTATACTGATTTATGTTCTTGTCTCTGTAATATTTCAGTTTTACAAAACAAAAGAGGAAACCAGTAAATACAAGAAAAGTCAATGTCGTTATTGGAGGACTCATTGTATGTTAACTGGCTGTCTAGCTTCGCACAGGACTACGCGCTGCAAGAGCAGTATAGATGTAACTTGTATCACTTGCTTTTTATCACCAGCTTTTCTGGACCTTTCAATTGCATTTCACAGGAAAAGTAGAGGTTAGTTAGTGAGTGAGTGGATCTTAAAGGGCCACTGCAGACAGTTTCTGTTTCTATTCAGTGTTCTCATGTAAAGCCACTGTGTGTATGCTTGATGTCTAACAAACCCAATACATTACCGTCCTCATAAAACTTTAGCAAAGCAGATTTTGTGAGTAGTTTGAGTTCTGCATTATTTACATCCATGTTTACCAGCCTCCAGTCGTCTTCTTCACTGTCTTTATGAGTGTGTTGCAGCCACCTGTAGACCAGTGGCAGGACTGTGTAGTAGTATAAATGCTGGTCAAAACTCCACAGTGTTCCTGTTTCTGACCTATTTACATGAGGCTAGTGTCACAGGTTAATCACTGGTTGTCATTAGGGTTCAACAATTAATGTACATTTTATTGAAATCTACTACTGACCTACTGCAGTTTCAAATCAAAGGAGGTGTAATATTAGTTAAATATCATTTTATGTAAAATGTTGTGGTGCTGCAGAAAGGTCCTTGCTTATACATCACATTCTACACACTGAAGAAAACATATGTGATATAGCTATCCTGTCAAAATCACACCATCATCATTCCAGCTTCTTCAGTGAAGATAAGAATGATAATGTAAAAATGATTTATCTAATATCACAATTACAACATCAGTCAATATATGCAGGCCTGTTTGTTATTGTTCAGCTCACAGATAAACCTGAGAATTTTACATTAAGAGCAGGTGAAGTTTCTGTTATTTTCTGCCTCACATGCTCTCTCTCTCTCTCTCTCTCTCTCTCTCTCTCTCTCTCTCTCTCTCTCTCTCTCTCTCTCTCTCTCTCTCTCTCTCTCTCTCTCTCTCTCTCTCTCTCTCTCTCTCTCTCTCTCTCTCTCTCTCTCTCTCTCTCTCTCTCTCTCTCTCTCTCTCTCGTTTTTTTTCTTGCTCTTTTTTTAGACTAGCAGTCAGTTACATAAATGCTTAAACAACAAGTAGATACTAGGAGAGAAGAATACTGTTCACATGTTGTTTTAGTTTGAAATTAATCATTCTAATTATTAATTTCAATATATTATTCCTAATTCCCCTGTGCTGCAGACCTTCATTGCTGTCCAAAAGTTATTAAAAACACATGAATCAGCCACAGCACTACAGTGAATGACATGGTCCTTTATTACCATGAACACACACACAACACACAAGTCCTGCTGCCAGGGAAACTCATTAGAGCACCAAATGACGATTAATCCACCGCTGAAAATAGTCCCAAACAAATACACAGTTTTGTCCTGTGTGAGTAGTGTTTGATAGAAGCTACAGTGAGCAGCTGTTTCAGGAAGTTACTAAGCAGCTAAAAATGTCAAGTTCCAGTGCACATGGGATTTGTTGACAATAAGAAACCTATGGATCATCATCAGACATATCTTCTCATGTAAGGACAGATACATTTGTCCTCTTTTGTATAAACTACTTATCACAGGCATGTGTCAGTATTTGTGTAAATAAGCTATACTGTAAGCTCTCAGCACCTGAGGGAAGCCCAGAAAACCTTAACAGCCACAAAGATGAGTTGTGACAGTAATACACTATCACTAGACATCATGCTCAGTGTGATATGCACCATGACTGCTGATTTTATTATTTCAGATTGGACATGACATGACAACCTATACAGTGTGTGTGTGTGCACTTCTGTGTCCAGGAGAAAAATCCTCTGTTGCACCTGACAGTGTAACATCAGCTGTAATCATTCATCTGCAGGACTGTCACGTACATCTAATCATGGAATGTTTTACTGCAACTTCAGCAATTTTGGATTTTACAAATCTCTTGTACCGTTCTAGTTTTAATACTTAAGCACCATTTCCTAAATTTCCTGCCGCTATTTCACATTAAAAGCCTTTCAGGAGCAGGATGGATTATACCCTCTGAGTAGGGCTGGGCGATATGGCCTAAAATCAATATCACGATATATTGGGCAGTTCACCTCGATAACGATAAATGGACGATAACTACCACCAGAGCGATAGATATAACATATGTTATATCTATCGCTCTGACTACCACCACCCCGTGCGCTAAACTTTACAACCCCTTTGCCTACAATCAAAATCTTGGTCTCTAATGAAAGCTGACACCATATTATTATTATTATTATTATTATTATTATTATTATTATATATTATATTATTATATATAACCATATTTTTTGTTTGTTTGGCCATATCTATCTATCTATCTGACTGACTGACTATCTGACTAACTATCTATCCATCTATCCATCTATCCATCTATCCATCCATCCATCCATAAGTCATATGTCAAGTCGAAGAAGAACCAACCGTGTACCAAAATGCCTAATGCGTTTGATGGGTAATGATATATGGTTCAACTCTTTTACGCACCGGGCGCACGCAGGTTACGCTTGGAGTTTGTTTATGGACAGCCAAACTGATAGCTTAGTGTCATACACCGTTGGAAACCTCAGACTATTGGCTAAAAGGTTATCAACTTCATTTCACCAAATATTTCCATAGGCTGGAACAGCTGTCAATCAAAGCCATGTCGTCATTGTCGTCGGTCACATGTCCTCATTGGCTTTGGAGAAAAAAGAAAAAGAAAGTATTTTGGTTTTATGGAAACGGATTTCATATTTCACAAGAATGGATATTTGGCGAGCTGTACAGAAAGTTCTGTGTCATAAGATGATAGTTGTGGATAAAGGGAAGACTTTGAAGGTATGTAGGCATTATAGCTTTTCTCACTTAGCTGAGGGGCTAGCCGAGGTAATCGCTAATACTATTACGGCTGTGAGCAACCATAAGTCGTGAGTGGTCTTGAATGAATCAGGGCAATCTAAGCTTTCTAACAGTGTATGGCATGAATATATATATAAGTTTAAGGGTTGGTGTTTAAAACATTCAGAAGAACGTGTGGCTACCTCCTAACATTCGTCCTGTCCCGTGGGCGGAACAGCGTGCGTTTAAGAGGTTAAAAACCGAATATACCGACATGGGCAAAATGACGTTGGTTATTGTCGTAAATTTCGGTATCGATACATTTTCAGTTTATCGCCTAGCCCTACCTCTGAGCCACTTGGCCACTTGAACGGTGAACAGTGCAAGTGAAACAGACACAGGGAATAAAAAGTGTGTGTGTGGTGTGTGTGGTGTGTGTGTGTGTGTGTGTGTGCGGGGGGGGGGGGGGTGAGGATGAATCAAGATAACATGCACACATGGAAGAATGTGCTGAGTTTGCATTCACAGCAAATAACATCAGATTGAAATGCAGGGATGCCTCTCACTGATGTACTAACATGAGATATACTTGTCAAACATCAGCAGCAAAGACTATCTTGTGGTCGGTGCACAGCGGATGGCGGGCGCAATGCATGTGTCTTTGTTAGTTTCCCCCGGCGCAGTTGTCATTTTCTCGCCCTGCGCCCACGTTGTCTAAATAGCAAATGTACTTTGTCACCAGTCTGTGCGCCTATGGGCGTGTTGGTCTCAAAATGAGGTGTGGTCAGGCGCATTGGTGACGGTGGGTTGCTATTTTGAGGCAGAGGGAAGCGATTGCACTACTGACCCAAAAAAACAGGTCTAAAGTCACTGGTGCATAAGTCACTGGTTACTGTTATTTAAGGGGCGCATATAGGCGGGTATATAGGCGGGTATATAGGCGCAGACACTGTGCTTGTTACACACACGGACACGCAACAGCTCACTAACACCACATCCTGACATACAGCGACCTGAGTGAGGAAAAAAAAGTGATTAAAATGCATGAGATATCAATCAACCTTTCCTAACATGCTGCGAGCGACATCGCTCTGTCCAGTGATGACACCCACCCCTCAAAAAATCACTCGCTCTGTCTCTATCTAGACGAAATTTCGCGGCCGTGTCCCGCCCCTGAACACTTCTTATTGGTTGAAATGTACACGCTGCTTCCTGTTGACAAGCTAGCTAGCCCCTCAATAATATGATTGGTTTGGAATATACTCACTATAACATCGTCACGTTGCATATCAGGACAGTTTCACACGAGATTTCGTCGGCGGTTTGCTCGCTCACTGTATATCAGGATGCGGTGTAACATCAACATATTAAAAATGCATGTCATATTAGTTAGTCATAATATTGTGAGTGCTGTTGTGGACAGTCCTAACAGCCTATGAAAGTCTGTAGCCTCAGATGCTGCACAGAGCGCAGTGCCATCACGCACAGCCACTCACTGTTTATTAAATCAGCTGATGACACCAGGCTGCTGCAGTATAACTACACACACCTCTACACTCATCACACTGGTTGGTTATAACTACACACACCTCTACACTCATCACACTGGTTGGTTATAACTACACACACCTCTACACTCATCACACTGGTTGGTTATAACCACACACACCTCTACACTCATCACACTGGTTGGTTATAACTACACACACCTCTACACTCATCACACTGGTTATAACTACACACACCTCTACACTCATCACACTGGTTATAACTACACACACCTCTACACTCATCACACTGGTTGGTTATAACCGCACACACCTCTACACTCATCACACTGGTTATAACCACACACACCTCTACACTCATCACACTGGTTATAACCACACACACCTCTACACTCATCACACTGGTTGGTTATAACTACACACACCTCTACACTCATCACACTGGTTGGTTATAACCACACACACCTCTACACTCATCACACTGGTTAGTTATAACTACACACACCTCTACACTCATCACACTGGTTATAACTACACACACCTCTACACTCATCACACTGGTTATAACTACACACACCTCTACACTCATCACACTGGTTGGTTATAACCGCACACACCTCTACACTCATCACACTGGTTATAACCACACACACCTCTACACTCATCACACTGGTTATAACTACACACACCTCTACACTCATCACACTGGTTATAACTACACACACCTCTACACTCATCACACTGGTTATAACTACACACACCTCTACACTCATCACACTGGTTGGTTATAACTACACACACCTCTACACTCATCACACTGGTTAGTTATAACCGCACACACCTCTACACTCATCACACTGGTTATAACCACACACACCTCTACACTCATCACACTGGTTATAACTACACACACCTCTACACTCATCACACTGGTTATAACTACACACACCTCTACACTCATCACACTGGTTGGTTATAACTACACACACCTCTACACTCATCACACTGGTTAGTTATAACCACACACACCTCTACACCCATCACACTGGTTATAACTACACACACCTCTACACTCATCACACTGGTTATAACTACACACACCTCTACATTCATCACACTGGTTAGTTATAACCACACACACCTCTACACTCATCACACCAGTTATTACCACACACACACCTCTACACTCATCACACCAGTTATTACCACACACACCTCTACACTCATCACACTGGTTATAACTACACACACCTCTACACTCATCACACTGGTTATAACCACACACACCTCTACATTCATCAGACTGGTTAGTTATAACCACACACACCTCTACATTCATCAGACTGGTTGGTTATATCTCCATATTATTCCTTTATATGAATTAAATGTGAGGTTAGCAGCTCATCAGACAACTTTCCTTTCAGCAAAAGTAACTCATAAGATATTATTGAAATGCATTGCTGGGTAAATGCGCCGTTGTAATAGCAATCCGTCATTATGACAGCACTCCTTGATATTAAAGGGAATGGGAGATAACACTCTGATTGGTCTACATGCCCATGATTAATGAGGGGACTTAAGTCTGTCCCTTTTAGACCATGCGCCTGGCGCAGTGACTGTTTTTCCACCGTTAAAATAGCAAAAATGGATTTGGAACCGCCCCAAAGGCACGCGCTATAGAGCCTTAAAATGGGGCCCTAATGGTTACTTTTCTGTCCAGTTAAGGTGAAAATAGGGGCTTGGACATTATTTGAGAGTTTACAGTCCCTTTAAAGCAGCCTTTTCATTAGTTAAAGTGAAGCACAGTGTTGGTGAAGCCTCAGCTCTTAGTCCTCTGCCATCTGTTTGTCTTGATTGATCCTATTTGAGAAGGTTGACTGAAGGTTGCTGCTATTACCTTTACCTGCTGTGTACACTCATGAGACTGTGATCTCTGCCTCACTGAGCTCAATCAGTCAGAAGCTGCTCCAAGGAGAATAATCATCACTCTCTCATTTCTGACTAAACTATTACACTTCCACACATGATGTCTCATCATCTGTTTGAAAGAGGTTAGGGGGGTAAAACAGAGATGTCACTACACTGTATTAACATAGTTAGGTGTTCACTTTTAAACACGTTATGTGTGTGTGTGTGTGTCCTCTTCCCTCAGGTCAGTGACAGACCCAAGAGATGGAAAGCGGGTTGCCCTCAAAAAGATGCCCAATGTCTTCCAAAACCTTGTTTCCTGTAAGAGAGTGTTCAGAGAGCTGAAGATGCTCTGCTTCTTCAAACATGAGAACGTAAGTGCACAGTAACACTGATACAGTATGTGTCATCATGCAGGCTGTGTTGTGATCAGATGAGTCAGAGCAGGTCTGGATCTCAGCCAGGTGTAAATGACAGCTGGACAGTTAGTTTACATTCTCAAGAGAAGAAGAGAAGATCAAGCCAACAGGTTGAAAGGTCACCTGACTATCTCAAGCTGCCCGTTAGCAGTGTTAGCAAGCTATGAATATCTTCTTGGAGTAATGTTAGCTTAGTTAGCAACAGTATTACAGCTGTCTGCTTTAGTCACATGACCCTCTCCTTGCATGTCATAGCCTTCTGTGGAGAGTGTCACAAACACTTTGTGTTTGTTATCTGATGCACTACATCAGGGGTGTCAAACATGCGGCCCGTGGGCCAGAACCGGCCTGCCGAGATGTCCAACCCAGCCCAGTTTCCTTCTTCCTCTTTTCATTCCTTCCGTGTGTCCTTCCTACCTTTCTTCCTCCCTTCCTCCCTGTCTTCTTTTCATTCCTTCCGTGTGTCCTTCCTACCTTTCTTCCTCCCTTCCTCCCTGTCTTCTTTTCATTCCTTCTTTCCATCTTTCCATCTGTCCTTCCTACCTTTCTTCCTCCCTTCCTCCCTGTCTTCTTTTCATTCCTTCTTTCCATCTTTCCATCTGTCCTTCCTTCCTTCCTTCCTTCCTTCCTTCCTTCCTTCCTTCCTTCTGTCTGTCCTTCCTTTCTTCCCTCTCTTCTTTTCCTTCCTTCCTTCCTTCCTTTCCTTCTGTCTGTCCTTCCCTTCTTCCCTCTCTTCTTTTCCTTCCTTCCTTCCTTCCTTCCTTCCTTCCTTCCTTCCTTCCTTCCTTCCTTCCTTCCTTCCTTCCTTCCTTCCATCTGTCCTTCCTACCGTTCTTCCCCCTGTCTTCTTTTCCTTCCTTCCTGTATTATATTCCTTCTCCTCCTTCTTTTCCTTCCTTCCTCCCTTCTTTCCTTCCTTCCTCCCTTTCTTCTGTCCTTCCTCTCTCTAAAATGTTGTCTACTCATTTGAATGCCAGTATGGAGTTAAGAGATGTCTCCTTCACTATAACATTCATTGTCAGTGTGAGGCAGTGATTGTGAACACAGCCTGTGTTTGTTGACACAGTCAGTGTTAGCTTACAAGTTTTCCAGAGATTGGATCACAGTTGGGGGAAAATGGAGAAATGAAGAATGCTTATCAATAGCAGATGTAACAGTAAAGCCCCCAGGATCAGACCCCATCATTCAGACAGCATATAGATATTGATCCCATGTTAAAGGGAAGCTTCTGTATTTTTCACTCTGGACTCTATTTTCCCATCCTTTTGTGTCTAAGTGACTAATGAAGACAACAATTTTTTTTAAATGAGTCCATTACTGAGTGAGAGTGCTGCAGCCACTTTTCACTTCATTCTGTCTTTGTTAATGCACCTGAGTTTAATATGTTGTCTGTCTGCACTTCGGTATGAAACTCCAGTAATGTATTGATGTATCAGATCAATCTGATCAGCTGCAGCACCCAATCAATAAGTGATATCCAATAAGGGGGAAAGAGTCACTTATGGCTCCTCAGAGATCATCCTCCTCTGTCCTCCATCATTGCTCTTCAGACAAGAAATAAGAGACTTGAGACAGTCTCAGACCAGAAGGATGTCCGCTTTCATTGAGGAGTGAGGAATGATCAGATAAGAGACATGAGATGAATATTTAGCTGATTTCAACAACTCAACTGTCACGTGATTTCAGAATGAGACTTCTACTTGAATGAGACTTTGTTAGACACAATAACAAAGAGACAGAATGAAGTGAAAAGTAAAGAACATTAGATTTCTCTGTGTGATTCTTTAGAATAACAATGTGAGTGTGTCAGTGGTAAAAACAAACAGTTAGTGGACGGACATTGACCAGGTGGAATTGCCCCAAAGGATTACATTACAGCAGAGGTGTCAAACTCCTTTTCATTCAAGGGCCACATACAGCCCAATTTGATCTCATGTGGGCCGGATCATTAAAGAGATGGAGGGAAGGAAGGAAGGAAGGAAGGAAGGAGGGACGAAAGGTAGGAAGGACAGACAGAAGAAAGGGAGGAATGAAGGAAAAGAAGGCAAGGAGGAAGGGAGGAAGAAAGGTAGGAAGGACAGATGGAAGGAAGGGAAGAAGGACAGATGGGAGGAAGGAAAAGAAGGAAGGAAGGAAGGAAGGAAAGAAAAGAAGGAAGGGAGGAAGAAAGGTAGGAAGGACACACGGAAGGAATGAAAAGAGGAAGAAGGAAACTGGGCCGGGTTGGACCTCTCGGCGGGCTGGTTCTGGCCCACGGGCCGCATGTTTGACAGCCCTACATTACAGTCTGTTTCGTGGCAGTAATGGACTCATTTAAAAAATAGTAGTCTTCATTAGTCACTTACACACAAAACGATGGGAAAATAGAGTCCAGAGTGAAACATACCACAGTTTGTCTTTAATACTATGTGAGGCTTTTTGTTAACTGTGCTTTACCTCTGTGCTCAGGTGCTCTCTGCTCTGGACATACTACAACCTCCACACATCGACTACTTTGAAGAAATGTATCCTTCTCAGCTACAGTTGTGTTTTTGTGTTCATGACTTATTGAATTGTCCTGAAATGTAACATATTAGTGATGTAAAGAAGTAGATCTGTCTTTCTCCATCTACAGTGTTAGATAGAGCTCAGTGAACGGCTATAAAAAGAAGGGTTTAGTTTCACTGTCCCTCTTGCTGAAATCTTCTGAATATTCATTGGAATATTTTTTGGTAATTTTGATGCAGGACTATAAAAAGACGACAGCCTACCACACAGCCTGCCAACTGAAAGTGATTTGTGTAAAATCCTTCTTCTCCTGACACACACACACATACACACATACACAGCTGACAGGGACTTTCTCCTTAGTCAATACAAAAGTAAGTAACATTCATGAACACATATCTAAAATTAGATACAGACCACAACTTGATCACACTGACAGTCTCACTGAAACAACTAAAGGTTAACTCACATAACCTCAGAACTGCTTACTTTAAACCACCTCTGCTTCTGCTTACATGCAACCTGTGACCTGAAAAGATGCAGAAGGCTTAATTGAACTGTGTCAAACACTTTCACTTTATACTTTATATGTGCAGAGAGTGGTTTAGTTTTTTACCTGCTAAGACTTTGAGATATGCTTCCCTTCTACATTCACTGCTGGAACTACACTGTTTTCTGCTGTGAAGTTTAAAGTTTAAACATCATTCTTCAAAGTTGTGAACATCACAGACTAAATTTAATTTACCTTTGTATTGCATTGATACAGGCAGAAATCAGTTTCTATAAAAGTGTACTAATCAAACTAAAATGAGATTCCAATAGCTCAATGCGTTTTGGTTATTTATGTTTAGTAACAGAACACATGAGCATCATATGAAACAGTTCTCTGGTTCAGAGCATGTGAGAGATGACATGAGATCTGCTAGTAGTGCAGGACTCATGATGATCCTGATTTTTATATTATTCATCAGTCTGAAATATTTAGTAGATATTAATATTGGTTCAGTTTTACAGTGTAAAGTGTTTAGAACTGTGCTAGTCAGTGAGGATGATGAGGATACATTTAGCCTTTACATGGTGGTCTCTACTTAAAGCTGAGGCTTTCTGCTGACTCTGGACTCCCTTTGAAATATTGTCCTCCAATTAGTTTTATTGGGCTTGCTTTATTATTCACACAGTGACTGAAGCACCCTGGTGTACCACTGTTGTACGAGGATCATGTGTAGTATGTACAGTCAGAGATGAGCTCTTCAGTAGTACACTCACACTCGTGTCCCAAATAAATCAAGTGCAGGCAGGACATGAAACGCACTTTATTGAATTCAGCCCTGGTTTGTGCTTGTTGATTTACAAAGACTTCAAGTCTGAAGCAAGGTTTAGGTTTTTACAGCCTTCTCTATTACTCTAATGAATAGACTGAACAGCTACCAGACACCTGTGGCCCTTAATCACAACCCAACACGACAAGCTGTGTTGGTCCCTGCAGCTTTCTCAGGAACTCTACCACAACTCTTCCAGTCTCTGGATTCAGGGACAAAGAGCAGGAGCTATGAGTGAAGGAGTATTGTGATCACAGTTTAAATGGCTCATCATTTTTTATAAAAGAAACTCCAGGCTTACGATGTTTGTCTGTACAGTATAATACATGATATTTTTGTACCACATGTAATCAAAGCCATGTGTACACACAGTGTGCTGCTTGGTGAACCTCCAGGCTTCTATTTTCAAACTAGTCATTTGGAAAAAGAATAACTTCCAGCTAAGCAGAACTGACTAGTTAAGCTCAAATTTGACATGAATCTATACATGATATTGTCAGTCAATCATCTTCAGAAATAATGGTGATATTTAAACTGCCGTTGAACAGTTTTTGGTGCACAGCTGGTTGATCAAATGTAAAAGTTTTAATAGTGGCTGCTGCTTCTAAATGTACTCAATACACTTCCAGTCTTTATAGCTGACAAAGGCATGACGTTTTACACTGAAAGAATACATCTTTTTTATGAAATAATATCAGTGTACTGAACACTGGGAGTTTAATATTTATATATTAAACTTTTTTATTTTTATATATATATTTTATTTAAGTTTTCAGATTTTAGAAAAAAAACATGCATACGAACACAACAACAAACAGAACAACAATAACAAAAAAAAGAAGGAGAAATTACATCCTTAAATGGAATACTGAGTATGTAAGAAAACTTGAAAAATTGAATAAAGCTACCAGATGTACATATACAGTAACCCTGTATGTACATCTGGTAGCTTCAACCAAGGCTCTCAACAAGTCCCAACATGGAGTGAGTGACCAGGCCAGGCTTTCACCCTGCCCTCATCACATCCAAGTAGGTGGCCAAGAACCTTCCCACCGAATCAATCCTTGTAAACCTGAGCCTTTCCATCTGTATGACTGAGGTTATATCAGCCAGCCATTTCTGAAAGGAGGGGGAAGAAGTGGACTTCCAGTCTATCAGGATGAGCCGTTTGGCAACAGTCATTCCCAGCGTCAAAGACCATTGCACCGCCACAGACAGACCCGCTGTAGCCTGAGAGCAACCTGCAAGCCCCGCCTCCGGTTGAAAAGTTCTCTTGTAGGCCTTAGAACACCAGTCAAATATCTAGAATTCAGTCAATAAAGGGCAGAACCAGAATGCATGGGACAATGTGGAGACAAATTCTTATATATTAATCTTTAATTAGGAAAAAGGATTAAATGTACATAAAATGTGCCCTATATATCTTTTAAAATATATCAGCACATATCAAACGGTACAAACACTGATATCGATTTATATCTGTGATAGGCCAATATCAGCTGATAATATTGGTTGACCGATATATCGTTTGAGCTCTAAATAAAATAATGGAGCTGCTTCATATGTCCTCATCATATCTTTCCTTTTTTCCTGCTTCACTGAAAAGTCCACTCTCAGTGTATGTGCACATGTGTAACCTGCATGCTGGACCCCAGTTGTGATGTCACAGCTCTTAAACTGAGATTTTCAATGAGCACAGAGAAACATTCCACCTTCAGGAGCTGAATATAAACTGAGAACTTCCATCATTCTGCACAGTGAAGCTCAAACATCCAACTGAAAGATCAAGAAGACAAAGATATTTGAAATAAATAATTCCAAGAACTATATGCTATAAATCTACAGTAATGTTCTTATGTTGTGATGGTACTTCTCTCACCTGGAATTCCTCCTACCAGAGGTGGAGATAAGGTGATGACAGCAGCTAAAAGCAAAAAGCTATATACATCACATGGTGTTAACCAGCTATAGCCGAAGATGAACAAAAGTATGAATGTCATGTTCTGACTGGATGTGCATTACCGCCGTAATCGGAGCATGCTCCCATGATGCTTTTTGTTCCTGTGAGAAGCTGCTAATAAACATGTGGTGTTCCCTCTGCAGGCAGGGTGACAATGAAAAGCTAATGAGAGAAGGGAAATCAAGTCAAGTCACACTGCACAGAGTCAGGTCTTCATTTCAGCACTGTCTACTCAGAGAAATGCGATCTTTGTGCTCATGGATATGTTTTTATTTTTGCCTTAACCTCTCATTGGTCAGCTATGTGGTGACTGAACTTATGCAAAGTGACCTCCATAAGATCATTGTATCACCACAGCCTCTGAGCTCAGACCACGCCAAAGTTTTTCTTTATCAGATTCTACGAGGTAGCGTCTCTTTTATTCACATCATCATCTTGTTCATTAACATTAAAAAGAAACTGGTTTAATCTGTGTGTACGCTAGCAGACACCAGTTTGATATGATTTAATATTCTATCCTGTTGTCTCTCTCCACCCTCATCCATCACCACCACCAGGACTTAAGTATCTTCATTCTGCTGGCATTCTACACCGAGACATCAAACCTGGCAACCTCCTGGTAAACAGCAACTGTGTGCTCAAGGTGGGTGGAACAGGCTGTGTGGCTCATGTCAACTTCATATGTCAGAGAAAGTAAAAAACCCAACATCCAACCAGTGTACAGTAACAGGATGTGGGTGTTAGTTAAGGCGGGTGTCATTTTTATAAGCTGTGCGTGCGGGCGTGCGCGCTGTTCTTCAGGACAGATTTAGGGTTCTTGGAGCAAACTCCTAAACAAGCCGTTAATGTACATGGGTGTACATACAGGTGTAGTCTATGTGTGGCAAACAATCAATCAATCAGTCTTTATTTGTATAGCGCCAAAGCACAACAAAGTCATCTCAAGGCACTTTACACATAGAGCAGGTCTAAACCGAACCCGGTTTAATTTTAAACAGACCCAACATTCCCACATGAGCAAGCACTTGGCAACAGTGGCAAGAAGGCGGGGGGGATGGGGGAATAAGAGAGAAGCACATTGATAAAACAATCAACATTGAAGTTAGTAGGAGAATAGCAGGTCCAAGACATGAATCTGTCACCCAGACATTTACAGGCCCAGATTACCTGTGAAACGAGAAAGCACAGACAACTCCAGGGAAGAAGTTTAGGTTATTGAATGCAATTAATAGTATGAAAGTAAATGGATATAGATGGATAAAGAGAGGGAGGAGGAGAGGAGCTCAGTGCATCATGGGAGTCCCCTGGCAGTCTAAGCCTATAGCAGCATAAACTAGGAGCTGGTCCAGGATAAGCCTGGAGGGCCCTAACTATAAGCTTTATCAAAAAGGAAAGTTCTAAGCCTACTCTTAAATGTAGGGAGGGTGTCTGCCCCCCGGATCAAATCTGGAAGATGGTTCCACAGGAGAGGAGCCTGATAGCTGAAGGCTCTGCCTCCTGTTCTACTTTTAGAGATACTAGAAACCACAAGTAGACCTGCATGCTGGGAGCGCAGTGTTCTAGTAGGTACATAAGGTACTATAAGCTCTTTAAGATATGATGGAGCCTGACCATTGAGAGCTTTGAAGGAGGAGAAGGATTTTGATTTCTATTCTGAATTTTACGGGAAGCCAATGCAGTGAAGCCAAGATGGGAGTAATATGATCTCTCTTTCTAGTTTTTGCCAGAACATGAGCAGCTGCATTCTGGACCAGCTGGAGAGTCTTTAGAGACTTGTTAGGACAGCCTGATGATAATGAATTACAGTAGTCCAGCCTAGAAGTAACAAATGCATGGACTAGTTTTTCAGCATCATTTTGAGACAGAATGTGTCTGATTTTTGTAATGTTACGTAGATGAAAGAATTTGCTTTATGTGAGAATTAAAGGACAGATCCTGATCAAATATAACTACAGTGGTGCTGGAGGCCAGAGTAATGCCATCCAGAGTAGTTATATCATTTGATAATGTGTTTCTAAGGTGTTCAGGGCCACACACAATAACTTGCTGGTCATCCAGGCCTTTATGTCCTTAATGCATGTTTGTAGTTTAGTTAACTGGTTGCTTTCATCTGGCTTTATTGATAGATATAATTGATTATCCTCTGCATGGCATTGAAAATTAATTACCTAAAGGAAGCATATATAAGGTGAATAGTAATTGTATTCAGACATGGTATTGAGTTCAGTACTGATGGAATTATTTCTTTAAATTTAGTGACAACACCATCTGACAGACATCTAGTAAGAACATGTTTGTCTAATGGTGTATAGTCCAGTAATAGAATACCAATATCAGAACAAGGTGGAGGGTGTAGTTATAACAGTGAGTGGTTTCATTCACACAGCCTTCTGGTTCTCTAAATCATGTTCTTCTTCTTATGACAACATAAGTTCAGAACAGTTGCAGTAACCTCTGAATGACTGTCTTCCAGATCTGTGACTTTGGGCTGGCACGGGTGGAGGAAACAGACGAGTCACGGCACATGACTCAGGAAGTGGTGACACAGTACTACAGAGCCCCAGAGATCCTGATGGGGAGTCGCCACTACTCCAACTCCATCGATATCTGGTCTGTGGGCTGCATTTTTGCTGAGCTGCTGGGCCGACGCATTCTCTTCCAAGCCCAGAGTCCCATTCAGCAGGTACATGAGACGCGATACAACCTCATTCATCCTGTTCAACATGCTTCATATTCATAGTTAA
This sequence comes from Scomber japonicus, assembly GCF_027409825.1. NCBI lineage: Eukaryota > Metazoa > Chordata > Actinopteri > Scombriformes > Scombridae > Scomber > Scomber japonicus. The sequence goes on along the minus strand of NC_070583.1, from coordinate 3,541,085 downwards.
GTCTAAATAAACCATATATAATACCACTCAAAACGCATTCAAGGGAATGAGAAGATGTGTCCAGACTTTTTACTGGTACTGTATATATGATACAACAATATTTATCTTCACTTAGTATGAGCATTTAAAGTTTATATCAAGTAGCTGACCATCAATCAATCAATCAATCAATCAATCTTTATTTGTATAGCGCCAAATCACAACAAAGTTATCTCAAGGCACTTTACACATAGAGCAGGTTCTAAACCTGAGACCCAGCATTCCCACATGAGCAACAGTGGCGAGAAAAAAACTCCCTTTTAACAGGAAGAAACCTTAGGCAGAACCAGACTCAGAAGTGGGCGGCCATCTGCCTCGACCGGTTGGGGTTACCTGACCTGCAAAGAGAAGCAGACTTTTATTTCAAACAGAATTTAGGCCTTTATTGCTAATTTCTAGAGATGTACCTGAATCTCTGTGTCAGTAGTTTAGGCTGAATATTTGACTTTTATCAAGTGGTTATGTCTCCTGCATTTTCTTATCAATAGCTATTTGTACAATTATAAAGCTGTTGCCTAGTTACAGTGTTTTATACGAGCATCGCTGGCAGAGATGAGGTCAGTTTCTCTGTTCTTAAACTCTGATCTGACACCTGACAACTGTGGTGTGTGTGTGTGTGTGTGTGTGTGTGTGTGTGTGTGTGTGTGTGTGTGTGTGTGTGTTGCTTTGTTGGATTGTAGCTGGATTTAATCACTGACCTGTTGGGGACTCCCTCTATGGAGGCGATGAGGACAGCGTGTGAAGGCGCTCGTGCACACATTCTCAGAGGACCTCATAAACAGGTGAGCAGTTGACCCCATGCTTTTCTGTTCTATTATTTTTTGGGTCTTTTTTTGCCTTTAAATGTGTATGACATGCAACAAAGGTGCCCTGCCAGACTGGAACCAGGGACATTGCGGGTATATGACAGGGGCTCCAAATTCTCATCATTTAACCTCTTAATGCACGCTGTTCCGTCTACGGGACAGGATGGATGTTAGGAGGTAGCCACACGTTCTTTTGAATGTTTTAAACACCAACCCTTAAACATATATATTCATGCCGTACATTGTTGGAAAGCTTAGATTCTCCTGATTCATGCAAGACCACTCACGAATTATATGGTTGCTCACAGCCGTAATAGTATTAGCGATTACCTCGGCTAGCCCCTCAGCTAAGTGAGAAAAGCTATAATGCCTACATACCTTCAAAGTCTTCCCTTTATCCACAACGATCATCTTATGACACAGGACTTTCTGTACAGCTCGCCAAATATCCATTCTGGTGAAATATGAAATCCGTTTCCTTCTAACCGGAATACTTTCCTCAATATGTCCATGTATTTAGTCCAACACGTAACGTAATAACACAAATAACAAACCATATACGGTCCGTTTACGTCATTTCCTGACCTGCACGTCCAGCTCAGAGTACACTTGACTAGATGTTTACAACCGTGAGCCTCTTCTGCTTCTGACGACACCACACACAAGCCAATCGGTGTTTAGGATTAGGCAGTACATGTCTCCAAAGCCAATGAGGACATGTGACCGACAACAATGACGACATGGCTTTGATTGACAGCTGTTCCAGCCTATGGAAATATTCGGTTAAATGAAGTTGATAACCTTTTAGCCAATAGTCTGAGGTTTCCAACGGTGTATGACACTAAGCTATCAGTTTGGCTGTCCATAAACAAACTCCAAGCGTAACCGGTGTGCGCCCGGTGCGTAAAAGAGTTGAACCATATATCATTACGCACTCAGCATTTTGGTACACGGTTGGTTCTTCTTCGACTTGACATATGACTTATAGCAAAATAAACAGATAGATAGATAGATAGATAGATAGATAGATGGACAGTTAGTCAGTCAGTCAGATAGATAGCTAGATAGATAGATAGATGGATAGATGGATGGACAGTTAGTCAGTCAGTCAGATAGATAGCTAGATAGATAGATAGATGGATAGATGGATGGATAAATAGATGAATAGATAAATAGATAGATAGATATGGCCAAACAAAAAAAATGGTTATATATAATAATATAATATATAATAATAATAATAATAATATGGTGTCAGCTTTCATTAGAGACCAAGATTTTGATTTTAGGCAAAGGGGTTGTGAAGTTATAGGTGTTTGATTGCGGTTATACAGCTTTGGTAACCAAGTGTCCATTTGGAGTCTCCAAAAAGGACCTAAGGAAAACGCATGGACATACCTGTTGAAAAATAACTCTGAAAAATTCATCTTTTGGTCTTTTGACTCCAAATTTGGACTGCATGAAGCCAAGACCTGTGGCTCTGGCCTCATTGTGTCTATATCCCACTGAGAGGTGCCTGAATGTCTGTACACATGTCATTGTATAGGCAAACCTATGGGCGAGTAAACAACCCCATTATTGTAACCTCTGCCACTCTTTATCAGTAAGTCACAGAATCACACAGACACTTTTACAAGAATCCCGAGAGTGTTACCTTTCCAAAGATACCAGACACATCTCTGAGTCTCAAACTATGTGGGATCTGTGCTGCTCACAACTTGAGCATGTCGTTTAGGCTAACAAAATAAAAAATAGGGGCGTGTATTAAGTGGTTAAACAAAGATCAATCAATCAATCTTTCAATCAATCAATCTTTATTTGTATAGCGCCAAATCACAACAGAGTTATCTCAAGGCACTTTACACATAGAGCAGGTTCTAAACCGAACTCTTTAGGTTTTAACTTTAAAGAGACCCAGCATTCCCACATGAGCAACAGTGGCAAGAAAGAACCAGAACCATTGTATCCGTAAACCGACATGCAAGGGGGGGCGAGGGCCCGTTCACCGCTGCTTGCAGCTTTAATTATTATTATTGTTGGATTCATTCATGCTGAAATGGATTTGGATCCACTGATATACAGCAGCCAGTAGATGGTATTATATCACTGAGTATCACACTGTGGAGGAACAGCTGATAGATGTTTGAATGGAACATGTTTAGAAGATGAAGAAGATGGTTGATTGATGTTGCATTGTGTGTGTGCGTGTGTGTGTGCGTGTGTGTGTGCGTGTGTGTGTGTGTGTGTGTGTGTGTGTGTGTGTGTGTGTGTGTGTGTGTGTGTGTGTGTGTGTTTTGTCTGCAGCCATCCCTTCCTGTTCTGTACACACTGTCTAGCCAAGCAACCCATGAAGCTGTCCACCTCCTCTGCAGGATGCTGGTGTTTGATCCGGTGAGTCATTCCATTATATATATAATTCAGCTTTATGTTCGGTTAATGAAAGAAACCTGTCCAGTGACTTACTGAAGTTCCAACACAGTGTACAGTCTGACTTTACTGCTTTACTTACTCCATCACAGCATTTATATTTTAACATCTGTAGAGGAGTACATTACCAGTGTTGGGCAGTAGCGGCCTCTGAAGCAGTAACCTACTGTAGGTGACAGACGCTCCTCTATGTGACATCACATACCTATCCTTCTGCTGATACCTGTGAATTGTCTTGTGAATCTCCATGGCAGTATCTTGACAAATTTATGTTTCTGTTGTTTTTGTTAGCTTTGGGAAATACCTGAATGTGTTTCCTTAAATTGGTGTTTGACATCACTTGTCATTTTTAACCAGGCTGTCACTGTTTGGAGCAGGTCTTTCTTATTTTGCTCCTGTGGTTTGAACCAAGTTATTGAGATTATTTACTATTTGTCCTCCAAATGTGGCTTAAATGAAGCATACATGTAAACACAGGTGTACTTCCCCCACACTAGCATATACAGTACAGACCAAAAGTTTGGACACACCTTCTCATTCAATGTTTCCTTTCTTTTCATGACTATTGACATTGTAGATTCACACTGAAGGCATCAAAACTATGAATTAACACATGTGGAAATATGTACTTAACAAAAAAGTGTAAAACAACTGAAAATACACCTTATATTCTAGTTTCTTCAAAGAGATGTAGGGGCTCTGCTACTTTTCAAACTGGAACGTGTACCTACATGAGCTATGATTGATATTTCTTTGATCGTTTGGAGCGATAGCCTCAGCACATGACAGTGCTGAGGCTTCTCTGTATCCACAGAGCTGCCAAATACATATGTGCAGTTCACTTACAGTAGGAGTACAGTCCATTTACCATTTACTCATTTGGGGCAATAATACCTGTTTATTTATTAACAGCTGTTTATTGCAGCTGTCAGATTATATATTGAATCTTGGGTACAGACCAAAAACACTGAGGAGGGACACATAAGGGCTATTAGTAGCTGTAATACTTCATTCTTTTTGACACGTGAGATTAAAGCTGTTGACTTGTCTTTGTGGTCTCCAGTCAAAGCGGATCTCAGCAAAGGATGCACTGGCTCACCCTTACCTGGACGAGGGTCGACTACGCTACCACACATGCATGTGCAAATGCTGCTACACCACATCCTCTGGTCGTGTTTACACCAGTGACTTTGAGCCTGTCACTAACCCCAAGTTTGATGATGGCTTTGAGAAGAACCTGAGCTCTGTGAGACAGGTCAAAGGTGAGTTTATCTAAGCTGTGGTTGCTATTGCTATTGATCAGAAAGGTTTAAGAAAGAACAGTTGTCAGTCTGTTTAAATGTCATGATTGTTTCAGTAATAAAACACTTTGAGCAGCTTATTATTGGAAGTCTGATTTTGCCTGTTTATCAAGCTAAATAACTACACAGAGTGTACTTGAGTTATTTCAGTTGTCTAGCACAGTGGTTCTCAAATGTAGGTACTTGAAATGACTCCAGTGGGTACATGAAATTTGTAAAGATGTATATATTTTAAAAATAGCATCAATTCAAAAATCCTTTATCCTTTTTTCTTCTTTAGTTATTTTTATATCTTTTTATTTCCAAATAGTACAAGAGAATGCATTGTTTGCACAGTTACAAAATCAGACACTGATGACAGTGTTTTACCTCTTTTTTTCAACCAAATATGCTTTGTGCTGGTAAGGGGGTTGGCTGAGAAAATATTTCACAGGGGGAACATCAGTGAAAAAAGGTTGAGAACCACTGGTCTAGCAAATGTAAGATCACATTTTACAACTGTTAACCAGGTGAGAAGGAGTAGTGATAATAACATTTACATCAGCAGGATGTTTCAGTGTGTGGAGAGAATATGATGAAACTGTTGCTTGTGTACAACATCTCTACTGATGCAGGAAATAGCAGATCCTGACATGTTAAAGGTGAAACATACAAAGATTTTTGTGTAGGGTTTAAAAAAAAACCCAAAAACGCAATGTTGAACTGGATTAAATGAATGGGACAAAATGAGATTGAGTTCTTCATTCATAACACCAATGCTTTTAAATATGGATACAAACCAAACAGGGATCAGTTTGTAAAACATTCCTCCACACTGCTACTAGTGATCACAGCCTCCACAGGATCCCTGTTAAAGCTCATTACACTGATTAGCTGGAGGTCAGTGGATAAAAAGAGCTGCTGACTGTGGTGGTAAAGATTATTCAGAGAATATTCAATGTAACAGAGCACACTCAAGTCACATTCATCACACATTTAATAAGAGTTCCATTATTATTTGATAAGATTTGCAGTTGGACTTTGAAGGTATGTTGAAGTAGGGATCTCAGTCTGAAAAACAGTAACAATGACAGGCTTCACATACATGTGACAAATATATTAAAACAGGTTTTAAGATGAGTTGTGACTAATGAGTAAGAAATGAGGAAAAAGCTTGTGTACTAATCGGTCTGTGCTGCTCTGTCTGCTTTTCCCTCCACAGAGATAATCCATCAGTTCATTTTGGAACAGCAGAAGGGTAGTCGAGTGCCACTCTGCATTAACCCTCAATCAGCTGCTTTCAAAAGCTTTATCAGGTAGGACGCTCTTTAATGCACGGCTACACTTACATCACATGCACACTAAAGACTGGACACAACAGGAACGAGTATTTCTGTATTTTTGATGGAGCTTGAATAGCAGCTGTCAGTTCCCTTGAACCCAGACTTGATGCTCAATGTTTGGATGTAAAGTTTTGTTCAAAATAAGAGAGGGAAAGGCTTCCAGACTCTAAAGAATACCTGTACTGATCCTCTAGTGGAGTACTAAGGCAGGAGCAGGTCTGTACCAGTCTACTGTTAGAACTCTGCTGTCTGTCTACATTCAGTGCTGCTAATCTCAGCTCCTGCAGTGGTTTGTACACAGTTTGACACATTTAGCTTCAGATCCTTGTGGATCCTTAAAAAGTTTTATAACATCTTCAAATATCTTTTGGTAATTCAACATCTAAAAATATCCTGTCAAAAAATGTCTTAATTTAGGAGAAGGGTCATTACAGTTTGATCTATATAAAAACAACGAGGATAGATATTGTACCTGCAAATGTCATCAAATAGTTAGAGATTATAACAATAAATCAAACATAATGTACCAATGTCACAGTTGAACATTTCAACAATGTTGCTGATTGTCAGGTGTGTTACATTTATATATATATATATATATACTATATAAGTATAATACATCATATAAATGAAAAGGCCAGCCTGTTCACAGAAGAAGAGTATCAGACCTGCACCTATATCTATTCTATCATCATGTCTGTATTTATTATTCACTTATGACCTGCAGACAAGGCAGCCATGTGTATGTAATGTAGATCTGTAAAAAGAAACTAAATGCAGTTTTAATGTCAGATATGTCTGCTTACTTGTCAGATGAATGTGACTGTAAATGCATCGACGCAGCGCTCTGTGCTTTGATGGGAAACAACAACAGTGATTTTATAGTTGTTACTTACTAGTTAAGTTACTTAAGCAGGCCTTTGGAAAGAGGATGTGACCCACTCTTAGGTTCATCATCCAACGTCATGTAATGTCACACCTGTTGTATTATCTCAGGCCATGCTTAGGTTTCTCTTACATGATATCATCTTTTCACATAAGATGAACTTTAGGAAATCATTTTATATTCATTATCACTCCCATACTGTTTGAGTCACAAGTTAGATTGTGGAGTTTTTTTTAAGATTTATAGTTTTATTAACAATACATGAACAGTGTAGAACAAGCTCTTTATAAGAGTAATGCATTCAATTAAGTAAACTCGTGAAGCCTGAACCATGAAGCCTAAATGCAGCACTAGTGGTAGTTCAATGACTTTAGAGGTTGTGGAACTAATTGAAATGGTGCTTGTTGAAATGTTGGGGCACATGAAGAAACAATAACAAACATGAATAAACAAGCAGTTGTTGGTATTAACAGATACAGATCTATTTTCTGCTTTCGTAATTAACTCATGAAACACAAACATTGTATATTCTACTATACAGTAGTTAGAAATGGTCTATTTGTCTCCTTTGTATTCAGTATTAAAAGTCATTCAATTTGAAGTTGAATTGTGCAGATACCCTGTTTAGTTAATATACTCATGAACACACACACACATGCATGCTAATATTAACCCCACACACTCCTTGGCCTCCTTCTCCACAGTTCCACAGTGGCTCAGCCCTCTGAAATGCCTCCATCTCCGCTGGTGTGGGAATAGCTGCTGTCGCTGTGTGTCGTCACCTTTTCCCAACTGACAAGCTGCTTGACTGGGAACAAGAAAGCGTCTCAACGTTTTCTATCATCTGTGTAGCATTTCACTGGAGATCAGGACTCACAGGTCTGCTGTGTGTAAGCTGGAATAGGAAACAAATGAAGAAAAATCCACTAATAATTGCTTTATGGGGTGTATTAGAGGGATTGGTATGCAAATGTATGTAATGCTCTGTAGACCAAATCAGAATGTTTTAAACAAACCTATCTTGTCACTTCCTGGTAGATGAGATTTAACACTTATTGCATCATAATGAAGTACATTTGTTTTGATATATATTAATTTAAGAAAAGTAGATTTCTATTTTTAAAATTCCTAATCACAATCAAATGAATCTCCCATACGATTAGGCTGCTCTAAATTATGATGCCCACCTTCACCTCTAGTTTTACCAGTGGGTAAAATCAGTGGCCAAATCAGTGTTTAATCCAATTTTGCTTCTAATTCAGACAATCGATTGTAATCTCATTGGAAGGCTTTTTGTTTTGCATTTGAAAGCCCCCCATATTTAATGAACATGTGCTCGGGCACATGGATATTTTAAGTTATTAAAAAAGATTTATTCAGGCATGCCACCCCCCACCCCTCCCCGCACACGTTTTTACTTGTATGTAACTATTAATTTGCCAAAGATCTGGAGCCTCATGTATAAATGATGCATCAACATTCAGACTGTGTGCTAATCAACTAATCACATTTTCAACATTACACTCAGTGTCAGATGGAGAGACACATCAGGCCACACTCAGTCATTCATACTACTAGTTGTCTAAACACTTGAAGAGACATTGAACAGGTCTCAGTGGATAGTGGCATGAACAAGTTGCCATCATATCCTACTTCTCCCTCTCTTTGTTTTAATCTAAAGTTATAAAAATGGTTCAGACAGTCACATGATCTGACAGACATTTTATTTGAAGCACTTAAAACTTAACCAGATGTTAATATGTCAGCCTGCATGTGTCAGCTTGTTTTGGAGTTCTTCTGCCCCCTAGTGGCCACATATTGATTGACTCAGCTTGAAACAAAAGCAGCAATGATTGAAAGAAGAATAGTTTATTGATTTCATGCAAAATGTGCATGACTGCTTTTGACTTGATTGTATCATTTGAAGTCAGCATGACTATATCAACATTTAGCATGCAAGAGTTTACCTGTCATTTCATCATTTATCATTCTCCCTTCTGTCTGTGTCATAGCAAAATAGAACACAGAGGAACTAAACTCTACTATTTATAGTTAGTGTCAAACATGAGAGAATACACAGACTCACACATTTGTGATGTGCATACAGGAATGTAATGAATGTTTAGATATGTGTGAAGTTTCACATATGTACAAGTAAATGTATGCATGGATCTGCTATTTTGCACATGATTGTAGTGATGAATGTATGCACACATTTATACGTGAGGCCTCCAAAGTATTTGTAATTAAGTTGAATCTGTCAGTCAGTGGTTGGGGTCAGGTGGCCCCTAATAAAAACACCATCAGCAGAGGTGCAGCAGTTTAGAATCATGAAAGCTAAAGCTCCCAGTGTTCAGTAGATTAGCTTACTGTGATGCTGAACTACAATGAAATGTGCTTGGTAGGATTGTTACATAAGTAGTGTTTTGTCGTTGCGATAACTTGGTCTAATAGGTGAAGGTATGAAATGTTCACATGCATGCTACATGAAGAACAACTGACACTTTGTGTGAACATGAAGTAAGTTCAGAAAAGGGACTCTAAGAGATCTGCATATTATTTCTAACAGCTCATCTCACTTGGAAAAAAAAAGCCAAGAAAAGAAAAGTCATTTACTGTATTGAAGAGAAAAGGAGCAGCAAGGGATGCTACTCCTGAGCCCCCCCCCATCCCTCAACCTCTAACCAGCCATAACACTTCCTGCTAATATTCAGAGAAATACGAGTATGTGGCTGAACAGCACTGTCAGCTAAACTCTATAGTTTTTTATTTTGAAGGCATGTGTGCTGTCTACTTGTGTGCCTCCTAATTTCACTCCCGGCCAAACTGAGCAAATTATCACCCCAAAGAGTACGAAGAGAAAAAGTCTAAACTGTTTTAAATAGAGGAATTGAAATATGTCAGCTTCCCCACTGTTCCTTCATGAGCTTTGTTTCACATGCCCTCTGCAACCTGTTACACAAAAAGTCTGCTTTTCACAATCTGGGTCTTTTCTTATTGTCAGTTTGCTCATTCTTTATGTTGTCATGGAAACATGTTACTCAACAGTTACATTGTGGGACACTTTCCATCTACACCAGGCATGTCCAAACTATTCCATAAAAGGCTGTGTGCCAACCAAACAGGAGCACACATGATTCAACCGATCAGGTGTCTGAAGACTGAGATCAGTTGATTAAATAAATCAAGTCTGGTCTGCTCCTGATTGGTTGAATGTAAATCTGCAGCCACATGAACCTTCGTAGAATAGTTTGGACACCTTCCATCTACACAACCACCCCCCCCCCCCACACACACCAAAAAAAAAAAAAAAAACGTATTGAAATGAGCCCAGTCAGTGTTCTGTCTCTTCTCACCATCATGTTGGTGTCTTCCACAGCTGCGCCATTAATCAACCGAGTGATTAATACCAACTATTTAAATCATTGAGTTATTGTTTTTAGCCATTTTTTTTAAGGATAAATGTCTAAATTCTCTGTTTTCAGCTTGTCAAACATGAATATGTTCTGGTTTCTTCAGTCTTCTATGACAGTAAACTGATAGTGGGACATTAGAGAACATAATCCTGGGTTTTGGGAAACGGGGATCGACATGTTTCAACATTTTCCAACATTTTATTGACCAAGCAACTAATCAATTCATATAAAATTGAATAACAGATGAATCTATAATGAAAATAATCGTTGTGTGTCCTCAGATCTTAAACTGGTGAGGTACATGTTCTCATTACTGGGACGATGGTCAACACTGAGAGGAAGACCCAGATTGTTAAAAAAAAACCTCAGTGAAAGTAAAAGAACCAGAGAAAGGAGAGTCCTGGTGTTGAAGCTTATAGCTGGGACTCTTAGTAAAATCATGTGTGCTCTGCTTGTTCCTCTCAGCACTGTTCGGACTCATGAGGAACTGTCATGTCATCAAGTATGAACAAAACAAAATGAAATGTACCAAGACAGAAACCAGTGAAACCAGCAATATCATTCTTTAAGGGTGTTCATTCTTTCTTCTGTGTACTTGAATATATATATCACCATGTACTATTGACCAACTTTTTATTCATGGATTGCATTCAAGGATCTCACCATAGAAAGGAAACAAGTAGCATATGAATGACATAGAAATAATGGCATGGTCTAATCTATTAGGATTTTTCTAAGTGGTAACACGATGCTAAAGTCAGCCCCCGCTCCTCCTCATACGTGTACACTGTATCCAGAAAAAGAGCTTTGAAGTAAATTATTTAATATATTTTTAGAATTGTTTTCTATTCCTGTTCTTGTGTCCTATGGCATGCATTCTTATCCACCTCAAAGTATGATTATGTATATATGTTAAATAGAGAAGCAAATCTACACATCAACCTAAAAAAAACCCAATACCACTGTATAGAAATTGTATTGGCCTGCACATTTCTAAGGCTGTGAAGTTAATTTTATTTTTAAAACTTGCATACAAATGTATATATTTTCTTGATTTTTACCCTGCAACTAGGATATGTAGAGGACAAACTATCCTGTAACGACTCACAGAATACACAGTCATGTTAACTGTATCTTGTGTGTACAGCAGAGTTGTAGATATATCTAAGGAGAAGCCTTTTTTTGTTATTGTTGTTAATTATTTCATCACAGCAACACTGTGTGAATATGTATATAAAGGATTCACCGTGTTGGTCTCTACCTCTTGAGCTCAATAACTTGGCTTTGTTTACCTCCACACCTTTATGATTTCATGTGGGGAAGAATCGAAAACACTTGAATGTCCATTCAAGCTTTTATACTGAAATGATAAAGAGTGCCCCATCCCCCACTCCCCCCTGCACACCTTTCTTGCACTCTCTAAGTGCAAAGCGTTCACCTGAAATTTTTAATCATCAGATGTTTGTATCTCAAATCCCTACCAATAGCCAAGGGTTACCTGACTGTTAGTCAATTTTCACTCTTTGATAGGATAAGACCTCATGGGGAGGGAAAGTCACCATTTACTCCACAGCGGCTGTGTTCAAAGCTCTGTTGGATATTTCAGAGAACACTCAATTTCAAATTTCACTTTACAAACAATCCTGTTGTGTTGACTCATATTTACTGCCATGCTGCAGACAATTAGACCTGTGTTTGATTATGATTTGAAGGCTGTACTGGTTCAAAAGCATTTTATCCAATCTGAAATCTGAATCCTTTCAAATCCTTCATTGAATTTATCTCGGTTTAGCTTCACACAATTACAACTAAACTAAATGCAGTGATTCAGTGTAGACCTGGAATCAGTTTTAAGAGATTAGTGCACCTACTGTAGGTCATTTGCTATCAGAACCCAAGAACCCATCCATAGTAGTATGGCCATGAAGAAAAGTCTGTTCCCATTGGCTGGAGGTGGTTATTCTTAGATAACTGCACACTGCAAATAGTTTCCAAAGTTTTCATCTTGAGAGCACACTGTCTGGAGGCAGAGAGAGCTCAGTGTACTGCAGCTTAAAGGAATAACTTCACATTTTGGGAAATATGTTAATTGGAGTTAGCTGCTATTATGCTAGCTAGCAGCCAGTTAGCTTAGCTTAGTTTAGCAAAAAGACTGGAAACAGGTGGAAACAAATGTAAACTTTGCTTACCAGCACAACTAAAGAATATTAATAAGTTTGATCTTGTCTGTTTGATCCCCTGTTTACCTGCAACTACAGCTTTTACACTTCTGTTTTTGTACAGATGAAACAAACAAGATTGAAAATGTAAATCAGGTGCTGGATTTTGTATCTTGTTATCTTTGGACAGAGCCATGCTAGCTGTTACAGTTGTGTCCTGTGTGACATAAAAAAATCAACAAAAACAAGTAAGTGTAGAAATGCACATTAGTTTCATCTATTTACTTGTGTTTATTAACCTGCAGTGCATTGAGTTGTACTGCTCAGGAATATGAAGTCACCTGTATGTCCATATGTTGCTCTCTAACAGACTTTGCTCTTGTTACCCTGACAACGTTCATACTTTAAGATCATGTGGCCATATTTGAATGAATAATAACCACACAGTAACCACCCTCAGTACTGTGCATTATGTGTTACAATGGATCATCTTGTACCCATTCAACAAGAACTGTGTGAAGAAAGCTGATAAATTGAAGTGAGGCATGCTGTGTGTGTCTATTGGAAACTGAATGGGACTTTTCTCAGGAATGAGCACAGCTAGCAGCGGTACAAGTTGTCACTCTCCCTCCCCATCGCCTCTATGAACTCTGTGTAGATAAAGTAGTTTCCTATATGTTTTATTTTGTGTTGGAATGAAGTACTTGAATCAAATGATGCTCATTTTGAAAAAAAATTGTAGAGTAATAACTGACAAACTTTGTGTGAGAGACTAACCACAACTCAGCAACTACTTGACTATTCGGATTCATATAATTTGCTGTCCTAAACAATGTTTGTATATTTGATGTTTTAATCAGATGCATTGTAATTTGAATAAAACTTGCAGTATATACAGTACATAAATGTATCTATTAAACTCTGCTCCCAAGCACTGTACATCAGAGTACATGATTAGGTAACCAGCTGACAGTTGTCGTTTTGGAACGTGTGAAGGCAAAAGGAACCATCTGGAAAATAATGAAGATTAAATGTGACGTTTAAAGAATGCCAAACCTGGTTGTCTGATAGTGCACACAACATATTACAATAGAAATACATTTAAGGGACATCAGTAGTATCTGAACTACTCATATTTAAACCCTAAGATACACAATCTAAACTTTGTATCTTAATAAAATCAACATGTCACATACATCCATTGACACCAGTACTGATGTGACACACTATGGATCAACTAAAAATAAACACACAATATATATATATATATATATATATATATGTATATATATATAGCTCTATCTACACATACAGCTGTACAAACATTTATATGTTGAGAAATAATCTCAAATTATGTCACAAAAACATTAAATATGAATAATAATCTCATGCATTTGACTGCATGAGTCTTCAATGACATCATTAGTGTTTTTCACCCTGAGGTCCTCGCTGTCCTCTGTCAGCTGATGGATTTGGTTATTTGTGTTCAGCTGATCTGCAGTCTTCCATCACAAGAAAACATCACTTGATCTCTGTGACAGCTGAAAAACACACAACAGGACAATGTTTTCATATATTTGAGCATATTTTAGTAAGAAGCCTATTTTGTAATCTGCCTGTTGTCATTTATTGCAAACTCAGCTCTTTTTCAGTATAAATGCAATATAATGTACATGTCCACAACACTAACTGCATCAGTACAACAGTCACTCTGGTACTGGTACTGGTGCTGGTGCTGGTACTGGTACTGGTACTGGGTAGAGTATGTAGACCATGTAATGAATGGTACCTGTGTGGTGAAGCTTCCTGTCTGATTGGGAACATAGTGTCTTAGTGAAGTTCCACTCTGGCTCTTATTGCAGTGGGACACAGCCTGCTTCCTCTCATCCTGGACTGTAAATTCTTCATGGAACAACAGTGGAGAAATGTCTAACTGCACAGGAAACACACGGAGAAGTTAAAGGCACATCATGATACACTATCTGTGTGATGAAATGATCCCAAGTGTCTGAGCGTACTGACCCCTCTGTAAAAGTCTCTTCCTGGTATTGATATAGAGAAGAGGCTGACTTCATCACCACTCTGTTTGATCTTTTTCACAATGTCCTCATGCTCCATGGTCTCCACAGGTTCCCCGTTAACTCCCAGCAGCAGGTCTCCATCCTCCATCCCTGCCTCCTCAGCTGGACTCCCCACATCCACCTCCCGCAGCACATGAACTGGGACCAGGACAGAAATCAACACAAATTCAGATGCAATGAGAGATAGATTGAGTATTTAAGACTAACACAGGTCCTCTAGATACTATACAGAGCTTCAAACTTTACAATAAAACATTATTCTGACATGGAACATTAGAGACAACATAATGAACTGAACAAGCACTGATGATATGCAAACTATAGAAAGGTTTATTGCACACTAAAATGTATTACGATTGATGCAATGTGTAGGTGTAGCTACATATATGAATACATAACACTCTGCATGATGGTAACTACATCAGAAGGTGATGGAACATTCAGGGAAAACGTCCAGCTGGTCTGATCACATTCAGGATGTCAGTTTAACTTTGATTGGGTTTTTTCTTTTGACAACTTTCAGACAATGTTCAAAAAATTCTCAGATAACATACTCATACATGGTTAAAATGTTTAGTGACTGTGTCTGAGCAGGATGTCTGCAGTTGAACACATTGAATATGAGTTTATAAGATAAACAATTAAATATTAATCATTGGTATATAACAATTATACATGAAGTACATGAATTTACTGACATGTATTACTTACATCATGTTCATGTCAGTTCTGTCAGTTGTAAAACAATAATTCCTATTTATATAAGTAATCTATTAAGCTAAACCGTGGTAAGTGGCAGAAATGTGAGGGATGATTAAGCAATTACAAAATAAAGTTTTTCTTTGCTGCAGGTCTGATGGTGCTGAACTGAAACTGGGATTTAATGTGTCATAATAATGGAAAAAAATCTCCCTACACATACACACACATATACACATATATAAAATGTTATTGTTGTTGTTGTTGTTGGCCATAGCTAATATTACTTTCTACAGCAGGAAATGAGAAATATTCCACACCTTTTAATACCTTCCAATACTTCCAATATTACGGGTTTTTTTTCTTTTTTGGAAACTGAATTCAAGGTTTTTAAGACTTCTCAGTAAAGTGGACAGTCTACTGAGATTCAGAACTCAAACTGAGAAATTCAGCCACAAAACTGAAAAATGATTTTTATTTATTTCAATTTATTTGTATTCACTTTCAATTCAATGTCTCCCAACAGCAAACACATACAAAGAAACTTACATTGAAGCTTTTTAAGACTTTATAATACCTGATGATTGTTAGAGTGTATGACATATGACTGTATAAATGATGTGAGAGCTGTACGAGGAGATGGATGTGATCATCTCGTCGTGTTTCCATCAGTGTATCTCTCACCTATCTGTCGTGTGACCTGCAGCTTCTCTTGCCTCAGCAGGAAGCCGTACCCGTCACTTCCTTTCACCAGATGCAAAGTCTTGACTGTGTGAGGGAGGCTGCTGAACTCTGCCAGCACAGGAAGGATGGGCATCTTCCTCCTTATGTAGCAACACTTGCTCTCACTGTCAATGACCAGCACTGTCACTGAGTCTGAGCTCTTCTTCAGCTGAGAAGCAAATACATGCAGGAGTTACACACACTTCAGCAAACACAATTGACTGTCAGTTCATTAGATTTAAAGGAAAACTCAATTCATACAGTTCTGTTGAGAGAGGAGAGTGAGAGCGTGGTCGTCATGATGCCGTTGATCCAGATCAGTCTGTCTCCACTGCAGACACCGGCTCTCTCTGCTGGACCATCAGTCACTGTGCTCACCATGTACTGGCTTTTCTGACCTGGTGACACATCTGATACTATTATCATAATCATCTATATCAGCAGCTGTGGCTTGTATAAAACTGTTGTTATAGAAACAGTTTCTAACAAGATAAGTTTACAGACAACGTAATTCTCTGCTGTCTGCTAATAATCAGTCTGCTTACTGATGTGATTTTAGTTTAGAGTTGAATCAACACATCCATGTGTGGAGATGTAAGGGACATTATCAGACACTACTGTCTGCACTATGACAAATGTACTATATTGATATATTACTAATAGCTCTGTTCAATTTTATAGAAAGTTAGTCCAGGTTTTAAAATACCTGCCTCCACTGAACACAGTAGAGGAAAGGACTTTAGTTTGTGCTGCTCACAGGATTTTAAAACATTTCAACTGTTAACCAGAGTCAGTGTGTCTTTTACTATCTGCACACCTCACTGTGAGAAATAGTTCCAATGAAAACTGTTGACAGTAATCTGATCTGAAATAAGATGTTGTTGAACAAAACAAAAAAAGAAAAACTATCTGCACAGTTTGAAACCGCTAGACAAGAGGAAATGTTTATTAATGACATTTGGGAAAGCCCTTCCAGTTATTAAAACATATATATAGATATCAGTAACACTCAGAGCTAACTGAAAGGGAGGTTGCACATGTCTTTAGTTTGTGTTTCTGTGTGTGTGTGTGTGTGTGTGCGTGCGTGCGTGCGTGCGTGCATGCTTGCATGTGTGTCTTAAACTTTCTTCAACCAGCAGGAGGAGCTGTTTCCCACTGACATTTAAAACCAGCAGGCTCCAGCTGTGAATGTTCATTAGAGGATGTTGTAATAGAGGGTTTATGAGGGTGCAGAATTTATGAGCATGTATAAGTAGAGATGCTAGAAGAGGATGAAGAGGAGTGTGGCTGTGCTCTGTGTCACTGTGTATGTTTGGAGAAGAGAGCAAAGAGGATGAGTTTAAAGAAGTCAATATTTTGGGTAATATTTGCTTCCTTCTGAGAGTAAGATGAGAAGATTTATATCTATGCCATGCCTGTGTTTAGTACAGAGCTGGAGTCAGGTGTTAGAGAAATAAGGGATAGAGGGAGAAAGATAGATGGTCAAAAAAACAACAGCAACAAACAAACAAAAACAAAGCAATAATCTATATCAGGGGCATTTTATTCTCACTCTATCTGTATTCTCATGATTTAAAAAAACATACTGAAAACATACAATCTAACTTTTAAGAGGAGTTGTGTGAAAGTAAAATGTTATCCTGTGGTAATCCAAATGTCCAGCTTCTAACTAAGCACAGTATCAACATATTTACAGTGTATTCTTATGGTGAACAGAGATGAAAAAGTGAATGAATCATGAATGATCAGTGGAGCATCACAGCATTGTGAGTGCTCATTGGCTCTTCTGGTGTAATAAGTAAAACCCATCAAGCCCCAGGATCTCTGAGAAGCTGTTAATGAGTAACAGTGACAGCAGGGTGTTGGTACCTTCCACTGAGATGATGCTCATCCCCACACCTTGCTCTGGGTGTCTGCTGATGTGACACAGTCTGGGCCTGGAGCAGTGCCCCCCTTTGGTGGCTGTAGCCAGTGTCTGCAGGTCCACACCCATACACACTGCCTGTAGAGAGACATTCACTGAAGAGTCAAAAGAATCAAACTGAATAAGAACAAGTGCACTGTAGAGCTGTAGAAACATCATCAAACATTCCTTTTAGACTTTTCCTAATGTCACCCCAAATATACAAAAATGGAAATAAGAAGCAGAATTTTTTATTTTTGTGCAGCTGATACCTATCTTTATATTTGAAAATGTACACATTATTTTTTCAAAATAAAACAAATCAGCATTCAAACATGTTGTATTCATCATATTCTATTAAATATTCTCCTGGACCATAAAATAGTGTTTTTTAATGTACCCCCCCCCCCCCCCTCCCCCCTAACCCCCCATAAGATTAAAGACCATGTAAAGTGAATTCAGTCATTTTCTTCTAAACACATTAAATAGCTCATAAATGGATTTCTAAAAAAGGTGTAAAAAGCATTTCAACCATTTTGATTTGAATTGTGGAGCTAGGCTTCACAAACTATGTTTCAACATTTTTGTGTTCATGATTTAGTGGGCGGGTCTGAAAATCATAAACCCGCCCCTGCTGTTGTAGAAGTATAAATACATTCAGCACACACTACTACTACTACAGTCTACAGCAGGGGAAGGCAACCTTTTTGACATAGAGTGCCAGTTTTAATCTTTTTGTTAATGAGTGTGCCATAATCAAAATAAGTTAAAACCTTAAGTTAAATTATGATACAAAATACAAAAACATCCATATAGGCCACATGGAAGAACATTTTAAAGATATTTTTCCATTATTTACAACGAGGGTTTAGGAATTATGTAGCTATGGATCCCATTTTCAAAACACTGCTTTCAGTAACTCATTTAAAACATATTGCATTGGGAGGAAATGTCAAAACAGTGCATCAGTGCATCAAACAAAAAATGCATATTATATCAGAATGCTGCAGCGGTGCATTTTTACACACCACGTTTCAACATGTGCTGCTGGTCAGTTCGGTCTGTAAAAACTGAAACATCACAGCAACTAATGTCTGAAATACATCTGTTCAACACACTGAATCACCACCTGCCTGTGAACCTTTCTGCTTTTCTTTTTATTTCTCTGTACATCGTTCAGCAGTAACAGCTCATCAGTATTTAATTGCAGACAGCTGGAGCGCGCAGCTCGTGCTTGACACTGCTGTTTACAGGACGCTATAGTTCAAGTGCAGATGCTCACATCATTACAGTCGATGTTACAGACATGCCAACTCTCCTGCATATTGATAGCGGCTCCTTGACGCCCACAAATAAGATCCAATTTCCCGGAATCTGGTGTGAGTGACTGGGGTGAGTGAGCGAGCAAGAGCACGCACTAGAGAGTGACTGCACGCATGTGTGTGTGTTTGAGAGCAAAGCGTCCTTATAGCTTTGTGTTTCCGCTTATTAGACCGATCGCATCACACCCCTCGCCCCGGACCGACACCAAACTGTGTAAATAGGTGTAGCGGTGTTGCCATCAGCTACCTATCTGAACGGGGGCCCTCTGTGGGAGATGTGTGTAGGACAGCGGCACGACCAGCACTGTGGGCAATGTGGGTGGGAGGGCGTGCTGTCAGTCTAACTAAAGAAGACAGGCCACGCATAGAGCAGGTGCCATGGTTAACAGGTGATTTTAAATGCTGTCGATAGGGTATACTGCTTTTGCCAGTTTGCCAATGACTATGCTGCGGCGTGCCAAACGTGGCACACGTGCCTAAGGTTGCCGTCCCCTGGTCTACAGTTAGCTTCGAGCTAGCCGCCGAGCTAGCCGCCGGGCCAGCCGCTGAGCTAGCAGCAGAAAGCTCCAAGACGTAGCGTCCATGTTTCTGGTAGAGGTGGTGACTTTGATTGACAGGTGACACTTGGTAGGGGGCGGGGTTACAGCAAACTCGGCGGGCACTCCCACAGCGTTTAGTAGCAGAGAATGAGGTTGAGTTGTACACAACTTTGAAGCCTAATTTCATATATTTGGCGATTTTTTTAATCTTTCAAATTTGGCAAGGTGGTTAACAACACACTTTTCTGTGGTATGTCAAAGTCAGAACACATTTATTCTTACTTTACACAGACTTTATAAAGAAGTATTTATTTATTAATAACTAATGGGGGATTTATGAATGAGAGTTGGTGTAGAGACTAATTAGGAGTTGGAATCTGAACAGTATCTAAGGGCTGAATATGTAACAGACTGCAGAGAGGAAACACAGCTGCTTTGGCAGTTACAACTGTGAGTCTTTATTAGTGTCAGCACTGTGCACATGAGAAAGGAATGAAACTGAGCAATAGTGAATGTTACTGGTTTCAGATGTGCTTCTGCTGATAGGAGAATATATACTGCAATCCTAACCTACATGTGCAACATGTTAATCATGTTACTGGTGTGAACTTGAATGTGTTGATGTGTGGAGGTAAAACAACCCCAAAAAATATCATGCATCATGATTAAAACAGACTTCAGTTATATTTTGAAGTCTGACATCTGTATGACACTGCACAATAAGGAAAATTACTGCAGATATGTGCGTGTGAACCAGATAATGTAAGTGTGCATACCTGCTCATACTCGTCTGGCCTCAGCACCAGGAGAAATAGATGTAAGCCACATGCCTGGATCTTCCTCACCACCTATCAAGTCAAATTAGACACAGAGAGATAAAATATATATGATAGTAAAAATGATCTAATAAATGAATGTCAATGGCATCTACCCTTCTCCATTTTCATCACTAATACCTGTCAGACTCTGTTCCCTAACTATCCAGATACATTTCTTCCTAAATGACAAGTAGCTGCCAGCAATCTGTCTTTTCTTTCACTTACTGGAAGTCACATGGGTCAGTGCTCAGTCCTGCCTGTCTACATTTATTAACCTGCTCAGTACAGCAGTCATGAGAGGATGAATAGTGGGATTTAAAGATGCTGTAAGGTCCACTGTTTCTGTCTCATCATCACACATTAAATGTTGCCTGGTGTGCTTTGACCTACTGACCTCCTGTAAAGAAAGGGGCAGCATTATAAAGGTATGGTCACATTATAAAGGTATGGTCACATTATAAAGGTATAGTCACATTATAAAGGTATGGTCACATTATAAAGGTATAGTCACAATATAAAGATATGGTCACATTATAAAGGTATGGTCACATTATAAAAGTATAGTCACAATATAAAGGTATGATCACATTATAAAGGTATAGTCAAAATATAAAGGTATAGTCACAATATAAAGGTATGGTCACAATATAAAGGTATAGTCACAATATAAAGGTATAGTCACAATATAAAGGTATAGTCACAATATAAAGGTATGGTCACAATATAAAGGTATAGTCACAATATTATATTATTATTATTATTATTATTATTACAATTTTATCTTAAGTTGCACTTTGCTGACTCGTCCATGAGTTCTCCAACATCAGCTTGTAACAGTTCTGACAGGACATGGAGACACAAGTATTGGCAACAAAATGTATTAACAATAATAATTATCATGAGGCTAGATTAAACTCCACATGGGATAATACACACTGAACACTGAATCTAATATGGTAGTTTCTGTCACAGGTATAACACACATCATGTCATCTCACAGTCATGTCTACAGATAAACTGTATGATGACAACTGTTCTATACACGTGGTGTTTTCACATGAAGACTTATTGCATTTATTTTTGTGTTTTCATGTGATTTTAAATTGTTGTTTACTTTTTCAATCAATCAATCAATCAATCAAGATATCAACATTGAGACACACATTTATTGTTGTTGTATGTAAGCATTTTAATATTGTAATTAGTCAAGTTGTAGCTTATTTTAACTACTTAATATACTCATTTTATAAACTCATCATAGGTTCTCTGTAAAATCTTGACCAGGAAGTACTCAGTAACCACAACTGCTAAATAAATCTGGTGAAGTGAAAAGAATAATCTTTCCTCTGACATGTAGTGGAGAAGAAGTATAAATAAAATGCATGAAATGGAAAACTCAGAACTGTACTTGAAGGTATTATTTAAATAAATGTACATAGTTTCTTTCCACCACTGCATTGACACGAGGCTGAAGACGCTACCTTAAATAACACAAGTAAGAACTGTCTGATCCTTAACTAAAATCCAGTCATTTCTGTAACATATTATCCTCACAGTGTGCTTTCACTAACCTGTCGTCCTGCCAGGTTACAAAACATGTGGACTTATAAAGCACAGGTGTGTCTAATGATATATATAATGTCAGCATTTCATTTAGCTGTGTCAGTGTTGGTCGTATGGTCTGAATGTTAGGAAATGTAATTTTTTAATGCAACATGGATTCATATTTATTTGTTTTTTCCTCTGACTGCAAATAAAAGGCTGCCTATTTTTCCATCACACCATCCTGCTGGGGTGATGTTTGTCTTCCTTAAGCTTCACCATGCAACCCAGCACCTCACCTTACAAAACACGTGGTTGGGGTTATTCACACGTCAGTTAATGGGAGTGATTAGTCTTTGTTTACATCAGTCAGCAAAAAAGTGTGCATCATTTGCTAATGTTAAGATAAAAAGATGATTATAAGTTTATATACTGTTGATTTATGGTCAATATTTCACTTATCATTTTATAGCAGCTAAGATTAAGTGTAGAAGCTGAGACAGCAAAATGAAACATTATGGTGTACTGGACAGAAGCTGTGCAACTCATTTGAAATGTTATAAGGAGTGTGTACTTTGACTTTGTGCTAATTGTTTATGTGGACAAGTGAGTCACCAGAGACAGTAGAAGTGATCCTGTAGAGTCCATGAACATCCACACAAGACTTCATGGAAATGTGTCTAGCAGAGTCTACACGCTGATGGATTATTATATAGAATAATGAACACTAACCCTGTAGAAGTCCATGTTTCCCACATATTCATCATTGACCTCCAGCAGTCTGTCTCCCTCTCTTAGTCCGCTGTGCTCTGCAGGGCTCCATGGCTCCGTACGTCTGATCTCAAAGCCTTGGCCGTTCTTCACTACCTGCAGGTAGAAGCCAAAGCTCTGTCCCTCCAGACGCTTCAGCTGGCACAGTCTGGGTGTCCGGCTGTGGTCCGGCTCTGGACACATTTATACAAACAACACCTTCAACAACAGGATGCTGATGGATCACTATAGAAAAGGATTTTGGAAAGTTCATAGGTTGAAATGTAACCTTACCAGGATCATCAGCGATGACTAGAGCTGGATTATCAATCCCTTCCTTTGGATTGAAGGTAAAACTACAGAGAGGACAACACAGCAGGGGGGTTAAATACAGTTCAAATGATGCCCTTCATATTTTTATCTGCACTGTGGTATAACCTTTTTAAAGGACCATACCACTGTTTCTACATGTTAGTCTTCATTTCCTATAAATCATAAACACTTCATCACTGCCAACCATTTTAAAATATGCTGGACAGAAACATGTAGTTGGTGGCCTTTTATTGGTTGAAGACAAAAATCTCATCTCATCATTTCGTTTTAAAAAAGGCTCAGTCATTTCCTAAAACAGCTGGTCAGTGTAGGTTTCAGTGAACTCGGCATACACTCCCACAGCGTATTGGGAGCAGAGAAAGAGGCTGATTTTCACACAACCTAATTTCATATATTTGTTGATTTTTTTAATCATTCAAATTTGGCAGGGTGGTTAACAACATACTTTTCTGTGGTATGTCAAACTCAGAACACATATTTATTCTTACTTTACACGGACTTTAATGATATATGTGAATACAATGAGGAACCTCAAAGTCTCACATGGGTTATGTGTTATGAAATTCCTGTAGTTGGAACATTGACTCATTAATAAAATGAATGACAAGTAATAAAGTGCGTGTGTGGTCAAAAACAAGGCAGCAGTACCTGTGTTAGCATCACTTTAAGAAGCCAACATGTCATTATTGTGGTCAAGGCTGCTGAAAGTATCCAGAGTTATCTGGACAGATAAGAGTTGTACACATCTAAACTCACAGCCCAGCTTTTATCTGCTTTAGTGTTATTGCTGTTATCAGTGCATAGCAATGAACAGAACACACTGTCAATGCAGCACTTTGTCTATTGAAGGAATGATCTACTGGAAATGGGTGGCAGTGAGATCCAGGTTAACAGGAATACTGTGTCTGGACTGCAAACAATAAAGCTTTCACATCATTGTTTTGGGTGGAGACATACATCCAAACATTGATCAGTAAAAAACAAAACCACTGTACGACAGTGAAGTAAGAATATACATTTTGTAATTTGAGTTTATCAACACTGATTTGGTTTGAACATGTTTCATCTCCATATATTTACTTACCAGTGCACTATGAGGTTGACATAAGACATAAATGCTGCCTAACCCTGGCAGTAATGTAAAGTATGATTTGTAGGAAATAGGTTAAAACATAGATATGATACTTTAAAAAAGCAGAAGATATCTGCTTGTTGGGAGATTTTAACTTTAAGACATGAACTTACCGTGGGAATTCCATCTCATCCAGGCAGCCTGTGTGAGACACAGAGAAACACTGACATGAATTAATGAATGAATAATCACAACTTGGTGTAGAAGCTGCTGCTACACCAACACCACCTCTCACTGCAGGCTGCAGGCTGAATGTGGAGCCACCTCCCACTTTCAAAAAGCTGCATAATATCAGCCAACATAGTTTGCATGAAAACATTTTTCTCTGCAGCTCCATGAACGGTTAGGGTTAGGGTCAGATTAAAAAACACAGCAGATTTTCCTCCATATCAACAAATCACTAATATGAGCTGCCTGTGTGAACGTTGCTACATTTACAACACAGCTAACATTAGAGTTATGCTGAAACAGTTGCATTCATTCATGGTGTTCTCAAATAATGAAATACAATCATCACCTCGGCTTATTGTGTCAAAGTACAAACTGAATATGTAAAAACGTTTCTCCATTTGACACAAAAGCAAATAGCATCACACATCTGAAGCCTTTAATACCAAGATTCTGGTAAGACTTGTTCATTTTAATCCAGCATGAACACAATCAGTGTGTCCCTCTCTACCTAAACATGGAGGGCAAATACATATCCACTGTATATATCATCATACACATATACATTATACACTGTGTGTGCATAATACACACCAATGCATAGCTCAGAGAAGATGTGGCTGCCACCAAAGTCATTAAAACAAAGTGTGTTCACTTTCTTGATGGTAATGGATTGAGTTGCTGGTTAACTCCCTCAATGACATGAAACAACAGCTAACAGGCTAATAACACTGCTCATAACTGACTGAACCACAACTCTGCTCCTGTCAATCACCAAAAGGCCTACATGGTTCCATCAGTGCAGATCTAAACATCATACAAACACGAGAAGAAAAAATAGAGCACCTGAACTTGTGACAAATAGAATAGGATGACAAATAAAAGCCATACAGTACATCCTAGTGAAAATGTCCAAATAAAACCTTTTTATTTGGATCTTCAACACAAGCAGCACTGCTCTGATGAAAGTAGTTTGGAGACTATAAATATTTGGCTCATCACTGGTCTTAGTGGGATTTGTATGGAAGCCTGCAGTAACAGCTGATGTAACACATAATGTTGATCACTTACTGTATTTGTGAGAAGAGACCATCTGGCTGTTTGCAAACATAGATCATATGAAAGAAAAGCAGCAGGAGTCCTGACAGACTGTCTGAGATCAGTCTGACTCTCAGTGAGCAGACACAGGCTGGTCCAACTGCTTTGCTCAGATCTGTTTGTGACTGGATCTTTTTTCTCGGTGTTACATCAAATAGCAGAGCAGTAATTAGGTTGAGATAAAGCTGCTGCTTTGGCCTCTGGACATAACAGAGGCGCATGTCTCAGTATTTGCTTCTCCAGACACATGAGATGCAGACCTGAAGCCATCTGTAAAGTCAGACAGCAGAGACTCAAGGAGCACAACAACAGTCTGTATACAGCTCTAAGTAGAGCTATGAAACACACCTGGAGTAAGTTCCTCTGCATGTTCACACTGGATGAACACATGTCATATGTGGTCAGCTAATTATAAGAAGTTGCTCCACTGATCAGTTCAGTGTTAATTCTGAAATAATTTCTATAATTTATATTATTACTTTTGTATTAATAATAATAGTATACATTAGTGAACATTCATATACATATGTAACTACTACCTACTGGTCTGAAAGATGGAAAAAAATATTCGTTTATCTTTATTTTCTAATATGGAAAGCTATACCACAATGTGAAAATACTCCATTACATTTAAATGTCCTACCTTCAAAGTTTAACATTGATGTATAATTATACTATTAAATCTTTATTACTGACAATCTGTGTTTTAACTGTGTTTCTGACAGAGCTAAATGTAAACAACAGTATACAACAATGAAAATATGTTCACTTACAAGTAAAAGTAAATCTTACTGAAGTAAAAGTATTGAATGTTATATTTATATATTATTTGACAATTAAAACAGACTCATGTTCTTGGATGAAATAGGATTCCACAGCTGTTGTGTGAACAGTTGCTGCAGAACCTTCAGGATCATAGTTAGGATAACTGAGCTTAAGACTATTTAGTGTCTCGCCTGCTCTGTAGTCAGTACACAGCACGTTCCATAGAAAAGCCTCTCTCAGTGGAGGACTATCTCTGCACAGCTCTCTATTAATAATTGTATAACACTTCAGTGTTGAGAACAATAAGTATCCAGACAAAGACTGTGGAGGGACAATGTTTAACCTGGAGGAAAACAACCTAAGTCATAATAATGTGGTGGTATGACAAACAGAACACAGAGCTTACCTCCAAATGCAGCTCAACACTAAAGCCACTTACCATCACCGCCATGAATTTATGAGAGCAAGTAATGTCAACACAAAGCATTTGAATAATCAAATGGTGAGGAGTCATGTGTTGGTGAATATAGCAGAGTGTAAAGAAGGAAAGGGAGCTTACCTGTGGTGGACCTCATTGAGTCCTGAGTGTGTCTACCTGCTCACTGTGAGACACCGTGGACAAGGTTCACAGCTCACAGGGACAATAAAAGACTCCGTCAGCAGGTGAGATGGTGACTCCTTCCTCCTCCGCTGTTTGAGTTAAACATTTACCCAGCATTACAGAAAAGATGTGATCTGAGTGCCAGTGTGACACATAGTGGTGGAAGAGTCAATCATATCCACAATAACCCTGAACTCAGCACACAGTTTAAGTATTTGTATGCTGTCTGTTGAATGTTATATTGTTTTTTTCCAACATTATATTTATTGAAAGTTTTTCAGGATAAGTAAGCTTACATCACATACAGTACATACAAACACACCATATCAACATATACAAACTGGTCAACATTACAAAAGAACATCTTCTCACACAAATACAATTATAGATATGAAGGACAATTAGGGGTGTTTCCTTTCTCAATTTCATCACTAATTACGCTTTCTCAGTCTGGAGATGTTCTTATTGTTTTAGCTGCTGTGTGATGCTGCAGCCAGCTACGTTCACTGACATCTGAGCATTATTGTAAGTTTCAGTAGTTAATCTAACACATCTCAAACCTGCCTGGGCCATGTTAATATAGATGTGAAATATTAGAGAAACAAAAGCAGCAAAATACATGAAAGCTGGTTGTTACTGTGGGGAACTGTGTGTGTGTGTGTGTGTGTGTGTGTGTGTCTGTGTGTGTGTGTGTGTGTGTGTGTGTGTGTGTGTGTGTGTGTGTGTGTGTGTGTGTGTGTGCAACTCTGTTAATTAAAGACATGCAATTTGAGGCTTTTGTGCTCTCTGCAGTTTTCATTATAAACCAATCTATGAGCTGGAATGTGGAGAAAAGTTTGAAACACTGAAAACTGCTCTGCACACTCAAACAAACTTTAAAACTTGTTTGCACCAACTTAATCATTAATCATCTCTCTCTTTAGAGGATATGGCCTTACTATGAAGTAGATCTTGGCCCTGTGAGTTGAGTTGAATTGATAGTTTTCCACATGGGCTAAAATTCTATCAACACATTTTAATCAAAAACTCCTCCAATTACTGTTTCCAAGCTTTTGTCCTCCTAGATCAGCTGTCCACTGACTCCTCTCAGTGAATGCTGTGATATATCTAATTTGAATTTAAACAGTTGAAATCAAGCTGGATCTCATACAGTATACAGCAGCAACCAAACATACACAGCTATACTGTAGAAATGTGTTATTTTACTGCTTCTATTTTACGTACTGTCTTGAGGTAGAGAAGCTGATGTTCTCCATCAATTAGCCTCACTAATACAGCCAGCTCCGTCACAGAAAAAACAGCAGGTTGTCCACATTGTTTCAGATGTAAAGTATCCACTTCTGATTGGCATAATTCATGGACTCTGTATGAATGTAATAAAGAATTTGGTGATCAGGTCCAATCTTTCACTCCACTTGCCATGTTGGCTTCATTCAGTGTATGCTGTAACAACATATTACCAGTAGAGGGCGCTCACTGTGCAAGTGTCCTGACTAAACTGCCACCTTGGTCACAGCATACAGTGTATGTAGTGTATTTTCAGTTACTTCAAAGTAACCTCCAGACATATCATTGTACTTTTATTTGAATCATTTGTGTCTGATTTGGTTTTTACACACATTTTCAATTGACAAGTTAAAATACTTCCTCCTCACTGAAAAAGCCAGAATCTGTCAACATGTACATTTCTTTTGTTCGGACATGAGATGTCTCCTTCACTGGAAAGTTAATTCTCAGTGTTTGTGCACTAGAGGCTTCATGTTTCTACATCACTCTTGTGTAAGTTGCATAATGGACCATGATTGGCTCCAAACTGGTTGTGATCATGCAGGGGCATCCAGCTGACGAATGGATCAAAAGAAGCAAACAAACTGTCAAAAATAGAACTTCTAGCACAATCATATTAATTCATCATCATGACAAGTTAGACAGTATGTGAGGGTTTGATTGCAACTTTTTAAGTATGTTTAAGCACTCACCAACAGTCCTGCACCAGCAGCAGATCAGAGTTTTACATCAGTATCTAGATAAACTGTCATGGTCTGCAGGCATGTGCAGCATCCTATGAACTGTTTATCTGGTACCACCATGAGGTTGATTGCTCTTTCAGACAGAAATACACTATTACTGGATGGATTTTTATCAGAGACTTAAGGTCATGAATTCTGATTGTCTGACTTTTACTTTAGGACCATCAAGAGGTTACATTTTCTCTTGACAAATATCATTTTAGTCCCTTTAGTCTTTCACTGGTTCAGTTTGATCTGTCTTGAGTGTCTCTAAATTGACATGTGTCAGCACTAATCAGTGTCATCAGTACCAGCTGCACTGATCATGTTAACTCGAGGGAAATACCAGAGGCCTAAGGGGTATTGCACGAAACCAAGATAAGGGATTAAGTCGGGATATGTTAGTTATCCTAGCTGAATTTAGCCTCAAGTCGGTTGCATGAAAGCAGGTTGAAGTTAACCTGGCCCAGTTACTATGGTGATTTATTCACTACAGCTAGCCTGCTCCAGACCAGGCTAACAACCAGGCTAAGATTATTCTCAGGGATTCATCTGGCAGTTTTACTGTCAATCTTGTGACAAATTAATGGGTTTTACAGCATTTCCATGGTCTTTCTAAATATATTGCATCATTTTAATTATCCTGCATTAAAATATTACAGATAGGCTATATTGTTGTTTCATTAAAGTCTGTTGATTGTTTAATTGCAACAGTCGCTTTATAGTCATTCATGTGGTATCATTATTACATTATTATTGCTACAGTATGTTAATGAAGACTGCTTGTGAAATTGCCATCAGAGCTTTGATAAATGTGTATTATTGCTGTTATTGAGATTATAAAAAGTGACCAATAAAGTTGCAAAGGTGGTATCAATTAAGTCTGTGACGAGGGAAATATAGTATATATAGGTCTAATTTCCATTCACCTGTTCCCTCTTCATAATGGCGTGCCCTTTTTTGGAGGATGTGCTGGATGAGGAAACCCTAATCATCAGACGAGCATTTAGGCGTGAGAGAGTCTTCCGGGACAGGTCGGACCCATTGGCTTTTGGAGATGACCATCTCATTGAGAGATATCGATTCTCGGCCGATGGACTGAGATATTTATGTAGGCTGCTGGGGCCAAAAATACAGCACCAGACAGCACGAAGCCAGGCCCTCACTGTTCCACAGATGGTCTGTGTTACACTGAGGTTCTTTGCAAGTGGGAGCTTCCTTTATTCTGTTGGGGATGCAGAGAACCTCAATAATATGCCGCACGATAAGACGTGTTTGTCTGGTGCTGAAGTCTCTTGTGCATATATTTATGACCTTCGCTGGCCACAGAAGACCCCTATACATTATGGAGGAGTTCTACAAGATTGCAGGTAACATAAATTTCAACTTGCAAAATTTAGTTTCCAATTGTACTGTAATCAGAGTTGGATAATCACTATTTTTTGTCACAGCTTTCCCTAATGTCATTGGTGCAGTGGATTGCACTCACATAAAAATCAAACGGCCATCAGGGGAACACGAGGAGGACTTTATTAACAGAAAATCCTTCCACAGCATCAATGTTCAGGTAAGAGTGGTTTGTGGTTATGTGACGAATTAATAGACCTTAATGGTTACATCTTATTGTTTCAGATGATCTGTGATGCTGACTGCCTTATCAGCAATGTAGAGGCAAAATGACCTGGCTCAGTCCATGACTACAGAGTCTTTCATGTGAGTCCAATTTATGAGAGACTCTCACAAGGTAAGCCACACATCTTATTTGTAAGCACCTTGGACATTATGAGCGTTTAACTCTGCTGTGTAGTTTCATAAATTATATCTTGCATCATCAGGTGAATTCTCTGGTGTGCTGCTGGGAGACAAAGGCTATGCTTGTGAGTCCTTCCTATTGACTCCCTTTGCAGACCCCCAAACCTCACCACAGCAGGCCTACAACCATGGTCATGCAAAGACAAGGGCTCGAATCGAGATGACCTTTGGCCTTCTAAAATCCTGGTTTCAGTGCCTGAATTACCTGAGGTTTTCCCCGGACAGGGCCTGTGATCTGGTTGCAGCATGCGCAGTGCTGCATAACACTGCATGTCTGAGAAAGGAGAGGGCCCCCTGAGTGGCAATTGATGTTGAATGGGAAAATGCTGCCATTTTTCCAGACAATAGAAATGGCAGGCTTGTCAGAGAGCATTACATTGAGAGTTTTTTCAGTTTGGATTTAAGTCACCTATAAAAGATCATAAGTCTGGCATTGGTAGCACAGTGTGTGGTTTTCACTTCACTAAACACACTCATGAAGGAGGGAGGACATCACAATGTTTTCCAGTTGAAGTTTTTATTTTATTTTGCGGTCCTCATTTGTCTGGAACCTGGAATACAGAGGGCAAAAGTAACAATTAATACACTGCATACAGTTATGGTTACAGTGTGCACTGACATACTCACTTCTCTCTCTAGTTTTTCAATCTCCAGGTCCAGTTTCCTGAGGGTCTTGCGCTTCATTTGTGAATCAAGCTCCATGTCTTTCAGCTCTTTCTTTTTTACTTGAATTTTCACCTCTGCCAGCTCGATTTGCCTCTCAAGGTGTTTAATGTACAGACTCCTGACAGTTTGTGAATTCTGTAAAAGAAATGCCGATTAGCACAGCAGGATTTGTGCATAATGTAGATTTACTTTAGCCAATACTCACAATGTTACTTGGCTGCTTCTGAGGCTGAGCAGCATCTGGGTCCTGTTACACATGTTATTTTCTATTAGCACCTAATCACTGACTTCATATCCATTATGGGCTAAATGAGCAAGACATTTCCACGTCTCCTCATCTGCAGAAGTGCATCCTGCAACTCCAGATGTGCCTTCCCCCTGCCGTATACATACAAGAACTTTTATTAGGATTTTGATTTCAATAAAATGAACTAACCGGATCGTCTTCTGGTGGCTCCAATAGAGTGACTCAGTGTCCCAGACACTGCAAGAAAATCCAAAGTCAGACAGTAATAACTAATACCTTGAAGCAGTCAGTGTCCATTACTGGAACAGTCTGTGACAATCCTTCCCGGGATCCCCTCCATCACTGGCCTCCCTTTGTTAAGGTGGAGTGCCAGCTCCTCTACTGGGGTCATATCCTGGCTTGGTGGGCAGCCCCCTGTGCCAGTTGTATGGGCTTTTTTTTTTTTTACTGCTACAAATCATACATTCAATATGTCAGACACCTAATCTATTCACCTCATTTGTTCACTGTAATCTAAACTGAAGTTACTTACCAGCTTGCAAAATGTTCTTATATTTAATTTTGACTTGCTGCCAGGACCTCTTCTGGCCAGACAAGTTTGTTCTTAATGAAGGATAGATCAATGAAATAGACAAAACACATAACATAGGAAAAACAGATTAAATAGATAACATTGACACACACTGTGGATAATTGTTTGCACTTAATTATATTTCCTGAGTAGCATGCACTTTTACTTGCCACATTTAAAACGTCAAAGTGTACAACTGTTGATTAGTGGGCTTGGACCGTAACTTCTTTAGTCCTTTAATTATAATTAAAAGGCAATACCCCTTTGAGGGGTATTGCACAAAAGTAGAATAAAGAAATCCAGGATAACTGAGCAAGCGCAGCTTGATCTAGTCTGACCGGAGCATTCTTGGCTTAATCGGTTGCACGTTTGCTGAGCCAGGATGAAAAGGCGCGGCTATGTCAAGCCAGGTGTAGATAGTTGGGATAAGTGCGTGTTCACGGCATTCTCAAGTAGACCCACGGCATCGATCACAGAATCACTGATTGGAAAATGGAAAAGTGTTGCGCGTCATTCTTCACGGCCGCTGAACAACAGCTCCTGATGGAATTTCATGATGAGGTTAAAGAAATTATAAGAAAAAAAAGCAACACAAGATCTGTAATTAAGGAAAGGGAGAAAGCCTCCCTTGCGTACAATAAGTAGTGCAAAAATGTACAATTAATACACAGTGCTCCACTAGAACGGTCATAATTACAATCAAGCCCACTAATCAACAGTCTTTGATTTAAATGTGGCAAGTAAAAGTGCATGCTACTCAGGAAATATAATTAAGTGCAAATAATTATCCACAGTGTGTGTCAATGTTATCTATTTATTCTGTTTTTCCTATGTTATGCGTTTTGTCCATTTCATTGATTTAGCCTTCATTAAGAACAAACTTGTCTGGCCAGAAGAGGTCCTGGCAGCAAGTCAAAATTAAATATAAGAACATTTTGCAAGCTGGTAAGTAACTTCAGTTTAGATTACAGTGAACAAATGAGGTGAATAGATTAGGTGTCTGACATATATACCGCCGGGGGCGGCCCACCAAGCCAGGATATGACCCCAGCAGAGGAGCTGGCACTCAACCTTATCAAAGGGAGGCCAGTGATGGAGGGGATCCCGGGAGGGACTGTCACAGACTGTGTCCCAGCAATGGACACTGACTGCTTCATACAAGGTATATAGTTCAGCACTACTGCACATGAAAACAATCAAAAAAAATATTACTGTCTGACTTTGGATTTTCTTGCACTGTCTGGGAACACAGTCACTCTATTGGAGCCACCAGAAGACGATCCGGTTAGTTCATTTTATTGAAATCAAAATCCTAATAAAAGTTCTTGTATGTATACGGCAGGGGGAAGGCACATCTGCAGCTGCAGGATACATAGATGAGGAGACAGTGTTGCTGGACTCCAGGCTTGAGGAATCATGTCAATTTTGTGGAAATGTCTTGCTCATTTAGCCCATAATGGATATGAAGTCAGTGATTTGGTGCTAATAGAAAATAACATGTGTAACAGGACCCAGATGCTGCTCAGCCTCAGAAGCAGCCAAGTAACATTGTGAGTATTGGCTAAAGTAAATCTACATTATGCACAAATCCTGCTGTGCTAATCGGCATTTCTTTTACAGAATTCACAAACTGTCAGGAGTCTGTACATTAAACACCTTGAGAGGCAAATCGAGCTGGCAGAGGTGAGAATTCAAGTAAAAAAGAAAGAGCTGAAAGACATGGAGTTGAAATTTATGTTACCTGCAATCTTGTAGAACTCCTCCTTAATGTATAGGGGTCTTCTGTGGCCAAGGAAGGTTATGAATACATGCACAAGAGACTTCAGCACCAGACAAACACATCTTATCGTGCGGCATATGGTTCCTTTATTGAGGTTCTCTGCATCCCCAACAGAATGGAAGCTCCCACTTGCAAAGAACCTCAGTTTAACACAGACCATCTGTGGAACAGTGAGGGCCTGGCTTCGTGCTGTCTGGTGCTGTATTTTTGGCCCCAGCAGCCTACATAAATATCTCAGTCCATCGGCCGAGAATCGATATCTCTCAATGAGATGGTCATCTCCAAAAGCCAAAAGACTCTCTCACGCCTAAATGCTCGTCTGATGATTAGGGCTTCCTCATCCAGAGCATCCTTCAAAGAAGGGCACGCCATTATGAAGAGGGAACAGGTGAATGGGAATTGGACCTATACTATATTACCCTCATCACAGACTTAAATGATACCACCTTTGCTACATTATTGGTCACTTTTTATAATCTCAATAACAGCAATAATACACTTATTCATCAAAGCTCTGATGGCAATTTCATTAGCATAGCAATATAACACTAGGCCTGACAGTAATAATGACCACATGAATGACTATAAAACGACTGTTGCAATTAAACAGTCAACAGACTTTAATGAAACGACAATATAGTCTATCTGTAATATTTTAATGCAGGATAATTAAAATGATGCAACATATTTAGAAAGACCATGGAAATGCTGTAAAACCCATTAATTTGTTACACGATTGACAGTAGAACTGCCAGATGAATCCCTGGGAATCATCTTAGCCTGGTGGTTAGCGTGGTCTGGAGCAGGCTAGCTGCAGAGAATAAATCACCATTGTTACTGAGGGATAATAAAGGACTGTATAAATTGCTGTTTGGCTGATTCTGATCTCTAGCTTCGCCCCAGGTGTGTCCGTCAAAACACAGATGCTGACATCTCTTCTTTAGTTTTACTGTTTAATCAAGCTCAAGCAACAGTACAGAACATGGGCATAGCTTTGTGTGAGTGGTTCTGTCCAGAAAAAGAAAGAAACATCATATTATAACATCACATTACCTGGCCCACATTACATACACAAAATATATTGACATAATGCACCATTAATATTTGTCATAAACACACCTTTCTGCATATTACATGCAGTGTAGCTAATTAGCATAAACAGTGCACTTGCTAACTTACTACAGAATACGTAGCTACACATCCTAGCTAATCAATCAACAACCACATGTTTTCATGTTAGCAAGCAGCTCCAAGCTAGGTGGCTATAATTAACAACTTATGAAAACAAATGATAGTGAACTAGCAACATAAATAATACGACTTACAGGTCTCACGAACGCACGCACACAATGACCAATTGAACCAATTAGTCTCTGGCTGGAAGCTTATGACTGGCAGCCTCCGCTCTCTCTCTCTCCACTTCTGCCGTCTTCAGGCTCGCGTGTGCTCGCTCCCAATGCGCCGCGCGTATCTGCCTCTGATCACCGTCACGCGCCCAGAGTAATCAATACCGGCCTACGGCCCTTTCGTACAACCATAGTAATCAATCAATCAATCTTTATTTGTATAGCGCCAAATCACAACAAAGTTATCTCAAGGCACTTTACACATAGAGCAGGTTCTAAATCTTCAGGTTTTAACTTTAAAGAGACCCAACATTCCCACATGTGGCAAGAAAAAACTCCCTTTTAACAGGAAGAAACCTCAGGCAGAACCAGACTCAGAAGTGGGCGGCCATCTGCCTCGACCGGTTGGGGTAGAGAGGAGAGAAAGGAAGGATAGAGGAGAGAAGCACAATCAAAATCAACAATGAAGCTAGAAGGTCCTGGACTGGAATTTGTCATCCGGACGTCCACAGGCCCAGATTACCTGTGAGATGAGAAAGCACAGACAACTCCGGGGAAGAAGTTTAGGTTATTGAATGCATTAATAGAACATGAATGTTAATGGATATAGATGGATGGATAGAGAGAGAGAGGGAGGAGAAGGAGAGAGGAGCTCAGTGCAACATGGGGGTCCCCCGGCGATCTAAGCCTATGGCAGCATAAGTTAAGAGCTCAAAGAGCCCTAACTATAAGCTTTATCAAAAAGGAAAGTTTTAAGCCTACTCTTAAATGTAGGGAAGGTGTCTGCCCCCCGGACCAAATCTGGAAGATGGTTCCACAGGAGAGGAGCCTGATCGCTGAAGGCTCTGCCTCCTGTTCTACTTTTAGAGATACTAGGAACCACAAGTAGACCTGCATGCTGGGAGCGCAGTGTTCTAGTAGGTACATAAGGTACTATCAGTTATTTAAGATATGATGGAGCCTGACCATTGAGAGCTTTGAAGGTGAGGAGGAGGATTTTGAATTCTATTCTGAATTTTACGGGAAGCCAATGCAGTGAAGCCAAGATGGGAGTAATATGATCTCTCTTTCTAACTGGGCCGGGTTAAATTTAACCTGCTTTCATGCAACCGACTTGAGGCTAAATTCAGCCAGGATAACTAACATATCCCGGCTTAATCCCTTATCTTGGTTTCATGCAATACCCCTCAGGTAAGTCGTTCAGCATAAGTTACCATGGTGATTTACCCTGTAAGAAGTGAACCAGCGTCGTAGGACGGAAAACCCAGGGTTAACCCTGAAGTTACCTCGATAACAGAAAATCCAGCTTCGTAGTACAGGCCTCAGGTGTTCATCTATACAGGAACATGTTTGCAGATGAGATTTCTGAGGCCCCGTTTATATGTACCCGGTTATTTTTAAAAACAGAGACATTAACCATCGTTTGCACCCTCCGTTTAGACGCAAACAGAGAATTCGCCCCTGAAAACGTTGCTTTTTAAAAACTCTGGCCAGAGTGGAGATTTTGGAAAACTCTGTTTGCACGTTTGCATGTAAACAGAGAAAAACAGAGATTTGGGGAGCCGACGGCAGATTGTGAGACGGAAACTGCTCCTGGGTTAAATGTGACTGAAATATTTATAATCTATGGTGATCATGAATGCATGCAGAATAGCAGTCACATTTATGCTGGTGCAATCCCTTTGTATTTGTTTGCATTTGCAAATACAAGTGCTGTACTATGTGGAGGAATGAAGTGATGTTGTTGTTGTTGCTATGCGGGATTCTGATTGGCTAACATGGGTTTGAGCTGCTCTTGACAGCATATACAGTATACATGGGTTAGTGTAAACGGAGACTTTTCTGAAAACGGACTGGTGTGCACGGATGAAATGTCCGTTCATGAAAATATCCGGGCACGTGTAAACATAGTCTGAGTCTGTTTTCAGTGTGAAAACTTTTTTGACTTTTGATAGTTTCTCTTGCAGAACGTCACCTGACAAATACCTTGAGAGCAGTTATTTTGAAAATTGGATGGTGTATGATTAAAAAACTATAAAAATAATGGCAAATCATTACTCAAATCATTGAGGGCAGATAAATCTTCTAAATATGTTCTTCAACAAGAACTCAATGTTTGCCAAAAGAGAGAGAGGAAGTGTGAGGGGCTTTCCCAACAAGTTAACAAGTGGAATATTGATGAATGCAGATTGATGATGACTTGACCCTCATGTGCAATGGTTGGTTAATTGTGGACGTAATAACCCCAGGAGAGGGGATTATACGGTATTATATGGCATTTTCTGTGAAAGAGTTAGAGGCAACGTGTGTGCAGAGATTCATCTAAAGAGCAGCAATGTGGTGTGAGAATGCAGGAGATCAAGGACAGGTTGTAGGAGTAGAGTATGATAAGAGAGAATGAGGTGAACAGTCAGGTGGGGTTATGGAAAATAACAGGAAACGCTGGTATGTGTTATGGCTTCTATAGCTCTGCCTATCTTTGTTAGTCTCTCTTTTTCTGTACAGAATTAAAGAACTTCTTTTCCATAAGTCATAAGTCTGGTAATTGTCATCTTTGGCATGGGTAAGACAGGATATAGATATAAGAACCACGACATCAACAACACATTTAATTAAACAAGTTTAAATTACAGTCCATCACCAATATTACAACACTGGTCAGTTCACAACATGCAACACATCACTCTGCTCTGGGAAGATACTTTATGATAGGAAATAGAAGCATGAATAAGGCACGACTGCACCATTGCTGATCTCTCATATGCAAATACAAGACATATTCACCTGGAGCTGGTTACTGAAGCTGGGCCAGAGCTTCACCTAAATAAAACACAGTCATTAATGAGCAAAATGATGATTACAATCAGGAAGTGATTGACCAAAGAATACTTACACAAGACTATGAAGCTGACTCAACATTTAAAGCTTATGTGATTGGCAAATTTCATTCCTCAGTACCACAAAATAAGATTGAAGTTAGTTTAATACCCAGCCCTGCAACTAACACACATAAACAAAGTGACACAGATGTACTGCACCACTGGTCCTGTGGAGATAAGGCAGCTGAGAAGAATCAGAGAAAGACACATCTGTTGACAGTGGGGATCCACAACTAAGATACATTACACAGTAAGAATATTTCATCTGCACAGTTAACTAGTCCTGTATGAGTGAGCCATGATGTACAGGAATATTTTGATGGTACAAAAAATATATTTGAAATGTCATTGATTAATATAGCTTTGCATAGCTGTGGCTGCATGTGGCTCCAAATAGCATGGCAGCCAGAAACTGCAAGACATTAGCGATGCACCAATCCTAATGAAATCTAGTTCAAACATCATGCCATGTGTCAGAACAACAATAGAATGAAACGAACAAAGAAAAAATTTATTTTTATAAAAACTAAATGGAATCAGTTTGTGACGTTAGCTCTCCCTGAATGGCGCTGTGATCACTTCTGCATTTAAATGGTTTGAAATTGAAGCAGGCACCAGTTTGGTTTGACCACTGCTGCTGAAGTTCCTGTGATGTCATTCGGCGGTTTTCCCTGCACATGCGGATCAGGATGCGGTCATTTCTTGCTGAAGAAACCCTTGGACGCCCAGATCTTGGTTTGTCTTCCAAGCTGTTGGTTTGTCTGTATTTCTGCAGAGTATATCCAACTGCTGAAGGACTGCATCTGCACTTCCTGGCCATCTGGCGGCAGCTGTACCCTTCCTGGCTTAGAATTTGTATCTTCAGGCGTGTTTCCTGCGTTAGGTTCCTTGTTTTAGCCATTTTTGTCTCTGATGAACTTTGAAATGTGCGGCATTTATATAGGCACGAAGCACGGCAACAAAAATTATGTCTTTTAATAAAAACCATGACCTTCATTAGTGGATCACTGGTACCAAAATTACCCAATATTGACAATATCTTATGTATTTTTATGGAACCAATCAATTTTAAATTTTAATGGATTTTTTAAGATTTGTTTAGTATTTTGGCTGTGACTGCACTAAAAGAAATTGCACTTGAAGAAGTAAGAGTGATTCTTAATGCAATATTTCACAAATGCTTGGGGTG
Organism: Scomber japonicus; assembly: GCF_027409825.1. Taxonomy (NCBI): domain Eukaryota; kingdom Metazoa; phylum Chordata; class Actinopteri; order Scombriformes; family Scombridae; genus Scomber; species Scomber japonicus. The sequence goes on along the minus strand of NC_070583.1, from coordinate 3,501,756 downwards.
TCCAAAAACTTTTTTCCACCACTGTATTAAAAGATCACCTGAAATGCTGTTGCTGAACCTTCATCCAGACATCTTACTGCTTAGTATGTGATACATGTTCAGAACTACAGTGAGGTCTTTTCTCCACCTGGTTTGTTTTTATGATCAGATTGTTTTCAGAATGTTTGTGGCTGGATTCTCTGAGCTGCCAGTTTAATACTTTCCATGTTATTTACACTGCAAGTGGTGATGTATCAGCTTTTGGATAATGAAAGAGATGTATGTTTTGGACTCTAAGACGTGTTCCCTGTTGTTTCATTAGTTCAGTTTATTATATTGAAGTCCTGCTTTTCACTTTAGTCTTGTTGGATCCTTTGTTCTGTTCTGTGTTGTTTAGTTGTGTTCACTTTGTTCTGTGTTGTTTAGTTGTGTGTTTCTTCGCACGCATTCAAGCTAAAATAAAGAAGTTATTCATCAGCTAATACTGCCCGAGTCCTGGGTTATAACATATAATAAAAGCTGCTTTATAAATTTTACTGACTGGATGAATAAGTTATGCTGGAGGTGGAGTGTCCTTCTCGAGCTTCCGTAGTGTCTGCCTGACACCCTTCTCCACCCTGCGGAAGTGTAGCCTCTTCAAGAGGCTCTGCTGCTGCTGACGGCCCCACTCCAGATCCCTGAGGAAAACCTGCACAGAGGGGAGGGAGGGGGGTGGATGACAAATTTTAGCCCATCTGCAGATTAAAAATAAATATTGTAATGTACTGATGTTTTTAAAAGAGCACGCCACAGATATTTAAATGTAAGGATCACATGTATATGTATAATCAGTTATATACTTACTATATACTAAATTTATAACAGGCCTGTTTACAGAGGTAGAAAGACATATAGGAGGTTTGAAGGAAAACACTTTCAACATGCATTTTATGGAAGAGTAAGATCCAGTGTTTTTGAGATTGTTTCTGCTGCACACATTTCCACCATTCTTTCCTGTCTCTTGTGACTCCCTCAATGTAATATTCAGTCACTGGATAAAGTTTAGTTTGTCTCAATTATGTGGAAAACAAAATCAAGATGGACTGTTACTTAGTCTTTCTTTGACTTCTCTATTCTGATCATGTCTTGTACTGTAAGCCCATGCTGGCAGGATGTTTCCATGCATGACACAATAGTACGATTTCATCATCATCATCATCAGGGATTAAAGCAAAAAAAAAAATCTTGTGACTGAATTTTTTTCCTGATCAAGTCATAAGCTGTAATAAGCACCTATGACATCTACCTTTTCATAGAAACCCTTTTACGGATGCTTTCTAGGATTGAAGGTAAAACAAGATGGAAACAGCTGAGGAAACGGCAAATTGTTCTCCTGCTGAACAACATTATATTTCACCCACTAACCATTGCTGCTCTTTTCTAAATGAAATGGAAAAGCTTACAGGCAATAATAAGGCATACTGCAGTCTGTATAAGTACAGTTGCGGTCAGAGGTAGAAATGTTCAGTAAACGTTTGTATTTTATTTTAGCACCTTATGGGCTTCAGAAAATAGTTATTAACATTATAAAAACTCAAACGGTCCATAAAAAACTTTACTTTCTTACATTGAACCAACCAAAACCAGCATAATGTTGCTGCCATGTAATTTTAAACAGCACGCAGGTGTTTCAGGCTGAGCTGCAGGGTTAGGTGGAGGTGTGTGGGGAAGCTAACAGCTAACACAACAGCGTCCTACAGCCGCTACCTCTGTAGCTGCTTACTGATGAGCAACTCAGTCCCTTCATTCAGTGTCCAGAACTTTTATACAGAACAGTGAGGAGGAATAAAGTAGTAGCATGAGGAGAGCAGTGTGATGACAACAGCAGAGGCTAATAGTCTGGGAATAAATTCCTTACCAAGACATTTCTTCACCAATGTGTTTGTAAAGATGTGTAGTAACACATTAAATGCCAACCAACTACACCAGTTACCAGTAAACAAGAAGTAGTTACCATGGCAAATGAATTAACAAATAAACCCATAAAGCTACTTTTTAATTTACATGCACCCGGCAGTATTTATATTTACAAAAACATTTTAACAATGCATTGATATCTGGAAACTGACTGATGGGCTGCCCATGTCTGTGTGTTTGTTGTGATAATAATGTAGAGTAACACATCATAGCGATGGAGAACTTTAATCCCTGCATCATTATTGCTTCCCTGCATGGGGAAAAATCTAACTAAATTGTAGTTTCTTACAAAATGTTTTGGCAAGAAAATCCACTTTTTAAAATAGAATCAGATTATATTGACACATACCATGTGTTCCAGTCCAACTAAAAGTGACTGTGTGTGTACCTGAAGTTGCTGTTGTACACGCTGGCGGTTCCAGGATGAAGCATTGTCTCGTATCACTCTCAGGATGGGGTGCCAGTCCTCACAGATGTCAGAGCCTTCAGTAACTGAAGCCAGGACCTTGACCCGCCGCTCACTGCTGCTGTGACTCTTAGGAACGCCTCGGACATACAGGGATTGCTTCCCCACATCACTCAGAGGGTTCAAGTACAAACTACACAAAGACACAGTGTTTCAAACTAAAACATTTCCTGTTTGATTTTAGAAATATCTAAAACAAAAACAAAAGTTTAACTGTGGAAGAACACTGGGATAAAACTGATCAACTAAACCTTATTACTTCACTACTCTCGTCACTTCACTTCATATTTGTGTCAGAGATTGATCTGAACAATTTATTAGAAGAAAATATGATGAAACAGCATTCATTTCCTGCAGTGCTCTACAACACACTACAAAGGCAGCCAGCTCCAACTGGTTCTGTTTTTGATAAAGTTAGGAATATTCATTCCTGCATTATTCTTTATCGTTATGCCTTAAGCACTTTGAGTAGACTAATATTTGACAAGTGCTGTACAAATAAGCTTGACTTGTCTTACTTTTGCAAATAATACCTTGACAGTAATCCTGGTTAACATGGTTTATTATTTGACTCAATAATAAAAACCTGCACAGAGGGGAGGGAGGGGGGTGGATGACAAATTTTAGCCCATCTGCAGATTAAAAATAAATATTGTAATGTACTGATGTTTTTAAAAGAGCACGCCACAGATATTTAAATGTAAGGATCACATGTATATGTATAATCAGTTATATACTTACTATATACTAAATTTATAACAGGCCTGTTTACAGAGGTAGAAAGACATATAGGAGGTTTGAAGGAAAACACTTTCAACATGCATTTTACGGAAGAGTAGGATCCAGTGTTTTTGAGATTGTTTCTGCTGCAAGTAAAGTAAAAGTAAAAGTAAAAAAAGAAGGCTACATTGTTTTCCTGAAGGATATGTATGAGCAGGTCCTTTAATGTTGTCTGGAATGATGATATAAATGAGGGAAAATATTGTATTATCCACTTCCCCTGTCATATTATCAGAAAGGGGCTGAACACAGTTAAATGTGTGACTTTCATCACTCCCTGCAGACACAGATGTAATCTCTAAGGTAAAACAATATTTTCAATATGAAAAAACCTTTGCTAGACATGTGGACCAGTTTGGTTTCTAATAACAGCATTATATTTGAGGTAGACAGATATATGTCTTACTGCACGGTGTGAATGCTGGGGTGTTCCCTGCAGGCATCGACCAGGACCAGAGCAGCGTTATCTCCTATGTTGTTGTAGGCCACATTGAGCTCCTGGAGCCCAGTGTGCTGCTGGAGCCTCTCAGCCAGCCGCAGGGCCCCCTTGTCCCCCATGCCAGTGTGCATCAGGGACAGATGCCTCAGGGACTGGTTCTGTGGCAGGGCCTCTAGAAGGGTGCAGGCTCCAGATTCCAGCAGAGGATTGTCACACAATCTGGAGTACACACAGAGTTAGTGAGACATTTGTCAATGTGACGTCTCAACTAATAACTTGGTGAATATAATCTTATCATAACCAATACAATTAGTAACAAAAATAAAAACCGATGTGTAATCATTTTTTAAGTTCATTTTTTGGTTTCCCTTTAACCCTACAAGCACAGCTCTGACACAGCTGCTGTTGGAAGAGCAGCAGTAAACAGCTGACATTTGAAACTTCACTCTAAAACTTGACTGTGAGTTACAGTTAAAGTCTGTATAAAGTAAGAATAAATATGCGTTCTGAGTTTGACATACCACAGAAAAGTGTGTTGTTAACCACCCTGCCAAATTCGAATGATTAAAAAAATCTTCAAAGGTTTCAAAGTTGTGTAAAACTCAGCCTTTTTCTCTGCTGCCAAACACTGTGGGAGTGCCCACCGAGTTCACTGAAACCCCGCCCCCCTACCAAGTGTCACCTGTCAATCAAAGTCACCACCTCTACCAGAAACATGGACGCTACATCCGAGAGCTTTCTGCTGCTAATTCAGCTGCTAGCCCGGCGGCTAACTTGGCAGATAGCTTGGCTAACTGGCTAACTGTATACTGTAGTAGTAGTCAGTGTTGGGAAGATTACTTTGGAAATGTAGGTGGTTACAATTACAAGTTACCCTGTTGAAAATTTAATAGTAGTGTAACTATTTCAATTACTTTCTCAAAGTAATGTAACTTATTAAATTTGATTACATTTTGATTACTTTTCGTAATTTTGAATGAATGCTCTCGACTGTTTCATTTTCACATTTTAAGACCTGATAGTGTTACTGTTTACCTTCACCGCTGGCAAACACTCTTTGCATTGTACTACAATGTTCGGGCCCTTGTCTGCTTTCTGTATGAAGTGGTGTTTGCAGACATCCCAACCTGCAAAAACTAATTTAAGGGAGTTTCATTCGAGAGGGGGGTTACACTTGGTGTCGGTCCCGGGGAGGGGTGCGATCGGTGTCGGTATAAAGACGCTTTGCTCTCACGCACGCTGCATTCATAGTCACACATATAAACACATGCACAGACACTCTCTAGTGTGATTTTTCAAATGTAACTAAAATTGTAATCATGGAAATTTCCAAAAGCAACTGTAATTCAATAACACATTTTCTTTTGTTAAATTAAAAAAAATTATGTAAATTTTGTAATTAAATTACGTAACGTTGTTACATGTAATTCGTTACTCAACACTGGTAGTAGTAGTGTGTGCTGAATGTATTTATACCTCTACAGCAGCAGGGGCGGGTTTATGCTAATCACCACTAAATCCTGAACACAGAAATCTTGAAACACAGTTTGTGAAGCCTAGCTCCACAATTCAAATCTAAATGGTTGAAATGCTTTTTACACCTTTTTTAGAAATACATTTATGACCTATTTAATGTGTTTAGAAGAAAAAGTCTTAATTCACTTTACACGGTCTTTAAAAAGTACAAAGAGCTGAACACACAGAGACTTTCTCTCTTGCCACCAGCACGAGCTAAACTTGGTTGGGGAAAGAGACCATTGCAGGTTGGATCTGGTTAGTCTCACTAGCAAACATAACCATAACAGTGCAGTTATCTGCTTCCGTGTGGCTGCAGTGGAAATGCATAAGCACTCCTCAGCTCTGCACAGTGTTAAAGCAGGTTATACTATAATGCTAGCTGACATAGTGAGTAACCAGGCTACTCAGCTCTTTACACTCCAGAACAGAGCGTGAACCTTCTTCTTCAATATTAATGCAGTTAGAATGTCATTTTAATTGGACAACTCTATGATCATCAGTAAATGGTATTATTCACATAGTCTACAGGAACGTTTAACACTTTTAAAAAAGGTTTTAAATAATTGTCCAGTGTGTAAAGAAAGAAATATTCAGGGGACAGAATCCTAAAACATGAAGTCACAATGTTAATGGAGCTGAAAATAAACACAGCTCTCTGGTAAACAGCGTGTCAACGTGTTGCTGAATTGTCCCTTCCAGTATTTTTTGCCAACCTTAAACTATCTTGCCATTTAAAGTCCACAGAGTGTTACTTATCAGATCTGTTCAGAGCTGGTTATTATGATAAAGAGTGAATGATCAAGATGTTTTATGCATTGTTGACCCAATGGTGGTAGTAAGAGTGAATCTACACTGTTAAGTATTGATAGTTTAAACATCACAGAATAGATTACTTCATTGGACAAAACTAAGGTTAGTGAGATTTCTGGTGTAGTCCTGCTTTAGGCAAGTTATATAAGTTCATACATATTCAAACCAGTAAACCTTGCAGAGTCTCTTAATGTGTATATGTTTTTGCACCTGTGCATATGACAGAGAGAAAGACAGCCTCTGCACATACACAAGGGTTTATTGTTGCTGTTCAACACAAATGTCCCTAAAGATAAAATCAAACCTACATCCTTGATTAACAGAAACTAAATGTGAAAAATCATTAACACACTCATAGTTGATTTACTAAGATCCCAAATAGCGGGTATTAAATTGTGTGCACAGTGCAATTGATGCGTGTTTAGTTTGCGCGTGTTTTGCAGGTGATCTACTAAGAATAACTGCGCAAATGAAAACAGGTGCAACAGGTGCAGATAGCAGTATTTAAATGAAGGTTTTGTGTCTGAATGGAAAGTTTGGATGACCAGACGAGCTGAGATCAGGTTCTAGTGGAAGAGGTTAACTAATATATTGAGTTATAACAAAAACAAATATTACCGGAAAAGAACGCTATATGGGAGAGTATTTGTGACAAAGTCAATGCTGTTAGTAAAACCAAAAATATTCCACTCCAAAATTATAACACAGGTGGAAAAACTCTGTCATTGTGCCTCTGTCTCCTCCTCTTCACAGTGACAAAAGTCATCTGAGCACAGTGTGCAGCCGGTTAATACCTGCCCTTCAAAGTAACCTCAGTGCGCTGCGTTAATAGATCAACTTGCAACTTTTTTTTTGCAGGTGATGTGAAGTTTGCACACGTTTTTACACACGCAGACCTTTAGTAAATCAGGCTCATAGTGTATTGCTTATATCTGTATCATGAATGCATTGCTTTGTTTACATTTTAACGGTGCAAGTACACTGACATTAGAACAGCCATTCTGAACCAGCCAATGGCTGCAGCAGAGGCAGAGGTACAGCTATTAGATTCAATTAAAACATTTTTGGGCAAGTTACACAGGTAGTTCTTTTTATATTGTTCTTAGAATCAACATAAATAAAATTAAATGCATTATTTCAACAACCAGTTATGTTTGAACACCAAATCACAACGCATCATCAGTCAGAGACAAACATGTTATCATTCTTAGCTAGCTAATGTTCCCATGGAATGGATACAGTGACACAAAATGAATCCATTTTTGAAATGACTTAATCTTGTAGAGGGGGCTCAGTCCATATACATTATACTGTATCATTCATATATTTTATCAGTTGATACTATTCTTATACACTACATAATCCTAAATGCATTTTCATTTAATTACCACAAAGTGACAGAAAGAACAAACCTGAGGCCATATAGTATTTCAGTGTAGGAGTACTCACTGGTTATGATACTGTACTGTACTTGATGGGTACTTGAAGGCAACAGGTTTCATGCTCTTTCATGCCTTACTACCTCAGACACCAGCTAACATTAGTTTTGGCAAATGCTAGGTACTTTAGCTAAACTGTGCTAACACATCACGTGTCATTATCAAGCACAGTTATATTTACAGAAATATTGACAGCCCCAGAGCCAGGAAGAGCAGCAGGTGAGCCAACTGTCAATCAACACCTACATAGCTGCTTTAAATCTTATTAACAGAGCAATCATTTCCTGAATCATTTCCCAACATATTATTTGGAGGGCCTGAATTTAGAGATTCAGACAATAATGACTTGAAAAGATTACTGATTTGGGCTGAAAAACAAAGCCATGAATAAAAACGTAGCCTTACTGCAGAGATTTAATAGCACTCTTGGGGTCTAGTAAGAGATCTCTCAGGAGGATGCAGGAGTCAGGACCCAGGCTGTTAAACTGCAGACTGAGGACAACAGAGACAGGCAGACACAACAATCACAACACACACAGCATACACATGCTACCAATCCAGAGTCAATAAAAACATTTCAAACTGCAGTAATAAGGGCTACATTTCATTTTGGGAAGTAACCCGATACACAGTCATGCTCTTTTTTTTTATTATAAAAAATCCCTAGAGAGGAAATGTTACTGAAACAGAAGGACATAGTGCATCTGTTATGTTGGAATGAGACTACACAGTATTTTTTAGATTAGGGAATAATTGTACCATTAATTCTTGCCATGTTTTGGCAACACTAAAAGTGTGACCCCAACCAATCAATGTTTTGAGGTGGAGGGTCAAGAAATGATCAATCATGGCTACAGTCATGGAGTAAATAGGGGGAGTATGTTTAAAACCAGGCATAACCCAGCCATCTTAACAAGGTTTCTTAATTGGAGCATCATCTAACACAGTTATGACACCTATAAGAGTCTAATGAGTAACTTGGTAACTTAATGACATAATGCTGCTGTCATGAAAACATAAAGTAGATTTGATTAGATTTATAGTATATAGGTCAGCCTCCACTGATATAGCAGCATGGCCAATATTATAGTCAAAACAAGCAAAAAGTCAGATATTGGTATCATCCTCAAAACTCCAGTGTAAGTTGGGCTCCATGCTTTTAGATCAACTAAAAATAAGACAAAGCAAGCATTGTAATAAAGGTTTCAGTATTTGCATATAGAGATATGTAATTCTGAATATTACAGATTTGTGGTGACATTGGTGTGTGGGTGTAGAAACACTTCATTTGCCTGGAAGAGCATTAACAAGAAGAGTCAAGCCAGAATCACCTGCTCATTGAGCAGCACGACCAAATAAGGTGTGAAATGCAGCAGCTGCATGTCACAGCAGATTTACCTTCTGGATTCTGATCTTTGTAACCTTTGCATGTTTACTCAGCTAAGATAAGTACGGAAGAGGATTAGGGCCACTGTGGAAAAAAAGTGAGTTCTGACTGAGTTTAAAGTTTTTCTCAGAATTTCTCAGAAGTCAGAATTCTGAGAAAAAAGTCAGAACTCACTTTTTTTCCCCACAGTGGCCCTAATCCTCTTCCATACATAAACATGGTTTAACAAATACTGAGAAATCAAATGTGTTTTCTATTCTTGTATATTTAGATTTTCTATGTACTCTATATTGTTTCTACATTGTGCTTTACAGTCCCTGACAAAAGTCTTGTCACTTATCCATTTTGTAGAAACAACAGCTTAGAACCTGACTTTTAATTAATCCATTGGTTTTAGAAATGGCTCATATAAAAGATAACACTCTCCCAAATTATGTTTAATGTACTAAAATAAATTTGCTTCACTGAAGAAGGATTGATCATTTAATGAACACAGAAAGGTCAGATTTTGCAAAGACAAAAGTCTTGTCACCTTGTCATATGATGCACCCAATCCTAGATCACAGCCTTACCTGTGATCAATAATTGATCAATCAATTAGTGGGTGTGTATAAAAAGAACCTAAGCACACCAGACCTGCAACTTGACCTCTGACAACATGCCTAAGATTCACCCTGAGACCAAAGTGTTAATTATCAAGAGGCTGAAGACCAGATCCACTGCTGAGGTGGCTGACACCTTCAATGTGTCTCAGCATCAAGTACAAAGGATAAGAAAAAGATTTGAAGAGACTGGAAATGTTTTTGACAAGCCCAGGTCCGGCAGACCCCGCAAGACAACTGCTCGGGAGGACCGTTTGTTGGCTCGAAAATCCAAGGCCAGCCCCTTTTCCACTGCTGCAGAGCTCCACCAGGCCTGGTCACCTCAAGTCCCCGTGTCAACCAGGACAGTGAGTAGAATTCTGTCTCGAAATGGCCTCCATGGTCGAATCAGTGCCCAGAAACCAGCACTAAACAAAAGGCAATTAAAAAAACGTGTGGCATTTGCCAAGGCCCACAGCCTGCTAAAAGGATGGACGCTGGAAAAGTGGCAGAAGGTGGATTTCTCCGATGAACCTTCGGTTGAATTACATCACAGCCGGCGCAAATATTGCAGGAGACCTACTGGAGCCTGCATGGATCCGAGATTCACCCAGAAAACAGTTAAGTTTGGTGGCAGAAAAATCATGGTCTGGGGTTACATCCAGTATGGGGGTGTGCGAGAGATTTGCAGGGTGGAAGGCAATATCAATAGCCTAAAATATCAACAAGTATTAGCTACCTCTTACATTCCCAAACATAAAAGGGGTCAAGTTTTGCAGCAGGATGGTGCTCCATTGCATACTTCCATCTCTACATCAAAGTGGAGGACTGCCCAGCCCAGTCACCAGACATGAACATCATTGAGCATGTCTGGGGTAGAATGAAAGAGGAAGCATGGAAGACGAAACCAAAGAATCTTGATGAACTCTGGGAGGCATGTAAGACTGCTTTCTTTGCTATTCCTGATGACTTCATCAATAAATTGTATGATTCATTGCCGAACCGCATGGATGCAGTCCTTCAAGCTCATGGAAGTCATACAAGATATTAAATATGGATCTCACAGTATCACTACTTAATTTACTGATGTTATGCAACATATTTTTGTATTTGAAGTCAATTATTTGTTCAATTTTCACATTACTCTATGTAGGCGACAAAACTTTTGTCTTGCCAAAATCTGACCTTTCTGTGTTCATTAAATGATCAATCTTTCTTCAGTGAAGCAAATTTATTTTTGTACATTAAACATAATTTGGGAGAGTTTTAGCTTTCATATGAGCCATTTCTAAAACCAATGGATTAATTAAAAGTCAGGTTCTACGCTGCTGTTTCTACAAAATGGATAGTCTTGTCACTACAAGACTTTTGTCAGGGACTGTATATGCAGTATGTGCAGCACTTTGTAAACTTACCTTGTTGAAAGTCAGCCTGCCTGAACGAAAAAAGCTTAAACTTAAAAAGCAGAGCAGTAATGAAATACACAACGTTCAGTGTGCTGTCTACAAACAACAACAACAAACATGGGTGATTGTGTCTCACTTGAGGGCCTGTGCATGTCTGAAGGCAGGCCACAGCATCTGGAGCATGTCATGAGTCAGCAGACAGGAGGACAAGTCCAGCTCTTCAACATGATAGCTAGAGGAAGACACACCCAATGAAAAACATGAACAAAAGGTATGTCTCCTTAATGAAACAAGGACAGGTTTTTTAAGAGGATAGTTCCACATTTTTTCAATTCTATTTTAAAACATACTTAGAATGTAATATGTGCATTAGAAAAGTTTTTGTTTCCCTTAATGGCTCCCCAAACCTATTTGAAAAGACTTGGAGACCTCTCCTAAATTATATTGACTCTGACATCTGTCTGATTCGGATGACTGAGCCCCCCCCCCCTTTCCTTTTTCCTTTTTTACTTAACTTTATTTTTATTTGTTTAATTGAGATTGATATTTATTTAATTATTTAGTTGTTGTTGTTGTTTTTTTTGGTTTGTTTTTTCTCGTCTTTTTCTTTCTCATGTATTGTTTATATGTATTCGGTATTATTAATATGCCCTTGATCGTTGTACAACAATAACTGCTCTAAGAAAGTTTTTGGTTGCTATAGTCAATCCTCATTCATCCCTTCCAACAATGGCAAATATGATGCAAATATGACAATTCAGCAGTCTGACAGAGCAAACGTAATTACTGATATTTTAGTATTAAATTCCTTCTTTGTGTTACATTGCCTACCTGCAGTGGAGGTATGGAAACACAAAGAAGGAATTTGCTAGTAAAAGCTATGAAGCGAACATTAATGTTGTCTTGTCAGTTTTAGTAAGTTATGTAGATTTTCGGGTCGACACAGGTAGTAAGGAAGATGCACTTCCTCAGGAGGCTGCAGCAGGTGAGCACGCCCCCCCCATCCTCACCACGTTCTACTGGGGTACTACTGAGAGCATCCTGACCAGTTGCATCATCTTTGGAGCGTGTGGTGACGAGGGCAGAGAAGATCATCAGGGTCTCACTCCCCAACCTTCATGAGCCTATGAAGACAGATTCAGGAAGGAAGCCCTCTGCAGCTCATGGAGTGTTTGACCTTCTGCCTTCTGATAAGAGATATCGCTCCGTCAAAGCAAAGACAGTTTCTTCCCACGGGCCACAAGAATTATAAACATAAATTAATCACTCTGCCCGCTGCAACACCTGTATACATATGTATTTTAAATCATTTTCATTATTTTCTTATCATTTTGTAACATGACATGTTAGCTGCTGCACTGATTGTATTTTTAACTGTGCTCCTTTTAGACTGCTGCTTATTTAGGTGTGTATGTTTTATTTATCATGAGAAATGCTATTTTATTTCTCTATACGTATTTGTTTCTATAGAAGTGGAATGACAAAACATAAAGTTGAACTTGAACTTAAGCTCAGACTCAGTAAGTAAGACTCAGACTTCACAGAGATCCCTAGCAGGAGCATCCAAAAGCTCCAGTACATTCAGAACAGTGCTGAGTGTGAAACTACGCATATTGATGAGGTATGTATCCTTTGTAGAATCTCTTTCCAGACATAATGTGGGATCACCTCTCCTAAATCTTCCTCCCAAGTAGTTTTAAGGGCAAAGTTTATGAATTTTTGAATAGATAACTGAAATGGGCCCTTTCAATGAGGAGAGTGGTTCCAGGAACATGTCAAAATCAACATTATTAGAGAGAGCAGGGAAATGAGGAAATAAACTACAAAGTACATGAGGATATCTATCTCACTTTATATACCAAGATAAACAAAACCTGAGCTAGAGCTCTTAAAGGGTCAATGATAAAGCAGATACTCTTTAGCAGGTTTGTTGATTGGAAATAATTCACTTTTACTGAGATTCAGTTTGTAACCAGACACCATACTAAAGGTTTCCAAGACCGAGAGTATTGTAGGAATGGAGCATGATAAATTAAAAAAGTAATAAAAGCTAATCCGCGTAAAGGGCCACCTTCATCTCTACCACATTTCTAGTGATACCTGGAATGTCAGAATGAGACCGTAAGGTGAGCGACAGAGGCTCCATTACTATGGCAAAGAGCAGAGGGCTTAATGGACAGCCCTGCCTAGTGGAGCCATTTAGCTGAATATAATCTGAATTTATACCATTTGTTCTAACAGAAGCTTGTGAAGATGCATATAACAACCTAATCCAATAAATGAATTTTGCCCTAAATCCAAATTTACCTCAAAATGAAAAAAGGTAATCCCATTCCACTCTGTCTAACACCTTTTCAGCATCCAGAGCATTCATTCCTCAGGAGGAGTGGTAGATGAAGGGTTATACACAGCATTAAACACCTTCCTGAGATAGAGAGAATGCCTATTCTGGATCAATCCAGTTTGATCCAGAGAAATTATGGATGGCAAAACAGCCTCTAAAAGATGAGCTAGAAGTTTGGATAGTAAGTTAAAATCTACATTCAGAAAACTCATATGAACTGCAAGACAATGGATCTTTAACCCTTTTTAAGAAGCAATGAGACATAAGCCTGATTCAGTGTTTGAGGGAGTGCACCAGAATTAACAAAACATACTATATAGTGAACAGGTGACAGTAAAAGCACAATGCATTGCTTACCTTGCAGGGGCGCATGAGAGCACGGAACTCAAAACGAAGCATTTGAGTGGTGTCATACGAATGTTGGGGAGGCGAATGGCTCTGATGGAGGCCAGGACCTCTGCAGTGAGTCTGGGGTTCTGAAACTCATACAGGAGGACTAGCAGATCCATCAGTTCCTCCGGTGGCTGTGGCTTGTTGAGCTCTAACATGAACACACATCCAAAATAAAAACAAATGTGGTTATAAAAACAAATGTTCTGTGCTGTGTCTGCACAACAAGAGCTAATCAATATGTCATACTGACTCTCAGTGCTGATAAAACATCATCATCTAGGGGCACGATCACACCGATACTTTCATTTTTAGACTGGATTACTTCAATTTATGTTGCCCAGTTTCTTTTTTAAATCGTGGAGTAACAACCATAGACTGTATAAAAGAAATGGACGTAACATCCCTGACGTCACCCATTGGTTTGTGGACTGCTGCAATAGTTTCGAATCTAGGCAGTGCCATCTTGAAAATTTCAGGTGCAAAAATAAAAACACGGATTCTACTTATATGGGCATGAGGCGGGGCCATGGGCGGAGCGGGGAGGTTGTGAGGGCTGGATCTCAAGGACATTGGTCAATCAATCTGTCAATCACGACATAGCCACGCCCTAATCTATACCCTGCTTTATCGTCAAATATAAAATCAGGGAGGCCAAAATTTCACAAATGAACATCATACTGCATTGAAGAAGGCTTTAAACTAGCGATTGAAACCATAAACACATTTTGAAAACGTTTACTGAGGTTAGAATTCAAGTGAGAAGTTGGTGAATTCTCCATTGACTTGTATAGAGACGGAAGTCCTTTTGACACCAAAACGGTCGCCCCCTGGTGGCCTTTTGATAGAATGCAGTTCTAAGTTACTTCCGTGTTGGCCTCATTTCAGAGGACCGGAACTCCCCGCCTGGTAACAACTAGCTCATTCATTGGACACAGCTTAGGTAACCTGACATTTGGCGGCAGGGGTAGAAGGTATCAGCCAGAGTTCAATTTAACAACTAAATACAGGCTTGGTCTGAATAAAAGATTCAACTCGGAGCTAGATTGTATACATAATGTCAGAATGGAGTCTGGATATGCATAATATTGAAGTTCTTCAAATATTAGACCAATCAAAACACACTATCAGTTTGCAAAGGTTACATAAGTTACCTCTGACAAGGTGCTTCCGAAGAGCATGTGTGATCTGGGCCACAGTGGTGCTCTTAATACTGCACCCAAGTTGCTGGAGAAGGACTCGGTTACCATAATGCAACAGTCCTCCCATGAAGATGGGGTAGAGCTCAAAAGGCTTGCCCTCACTGTGCTGTTTTGGCTGTGGGCCATGGACTCCCAGCAGGCTTTGCTCCACTTGATCCAGGACATCCTCGTTGTAGCTGTCCTCGGTGCGGAACAGCTCGGTTGCCATGGTTCTGGCGATGCTGCCTTTGGTGCGACTGCTGATTTTCTCATAGAGCGCTGGAAAAAGCTTGAGGAGGTTGAAGACAGCGAAGACTCTGATGGGGATGAACTTAGAGAGGATGTTGACGATGGCACTGACATCCTCACCTGCCTGACCGATGGCTACAGACACCTGTTTAGTCAGCTTCTCTAGAACAGATTTATTTTCTCCTAGAACCACGTAGAGAGCAGCCAGGTACTCTTGCATGGCCGGGACAGCAAATACATATTTCTTCTCATTATTCTCACTGAATTCTCCTGGTAAATACTTGCCACTCTCAACACAGGGAGCCAAGAAGAAGTCTAATACGTCAGTTCGGAACGTGGCCAGCTGACGGAGCTCCTCATCCGTCTTGGTCTTCCCTCCTATCCACTGCTCCAGCTCTTTTTCTGAGAACGACGTACGTTTGTTTGTCACGCCATCAAATGCAAGTTTTCCAACCGTACGGACTACATACAACATCAGAGAGCTGTGGGAATCCTGAGTGGGCACACTCGTTCCTACTCCTGTGCCTAGCACCTCGCCTCCAAAGTTGAGCCTGAGGAAACTGGTGTAGATGCCAGTCAGAGTACGGATGGGTGCCTTGGCGTCAGTGAAATGCAGGAAGTGTAAGGTAGCACATGTGAGCCAGCAGTAGGAGGGGAGGAAGCAGGCTGCAGCCAGCTGGCTCTCTCTCTGGAGGTTGAGGTAAAGCAGCTCTACAAGAGCCTGAGCCTCGTACTTCTGTGCCGTCTCCCTGCTCTGCTGCAGTAGGCGGCTGGTGAAGTAGGCCCGCTGACGGTCCGGGTCCCTGAAGCCACAGATCTGTGCATAGCTACTCACATACTTCTGAGGAATGCGGTCCAGGGCAGACAGCCTGGTGGTGACCAAGACACTGGCCTGGAAAACATACAGGAAATGAATTACAAAACACAAAAGACACATATAGAGATGATTAACATCAACTCTGATACTTTCAAAACGCCACCTAATTTCTTCAGTAAGTGAAGATATGTCTGTGATAACAGCAGGACTAAATACTGTAGTCGTTTCAAGCAGATTACAGCTTAAGAAGTGGAAAGATGATTTTAGAAGAGCGTGCTGGTGAACATCATGGATGAAGGAGAGTACAGATAAAGTACCTCGCTGCCACACTGGTCAAGTTTCATGGAGGCTGTAGTTGTTTTGAATGCTAACAGATTAAATGTTGCTGGTTAGTAAACTAATAACTGTGTGTGGCATCCCAACAAGACTGAAGTGATGCTCCTGTCTCCTGATTAGAACACAGCAGGAGTGATGGTGGACTTTGTGTTACCTCAGGCAGCAGGTACTTCCTGAGCAGGTTGACCACCACCACACCTGCAGGCAGCGGCTCATTGGGGTCGCTGCAGAGCTCTGTGGATCCGATCCGGAAGTCCAGTTTCATCCTTTCCATCCCGTTAAAGAGGAAGAGCACATCCTTGGCCCCGTCTCCCTCTCCACTCAGCAGAGGGTGTTTTCTCAAGTGGAGGTACTTCCTGCTCACTAGGTCCCTCAAAGAGGCCACCCTGTGTGGGATGAAGTCTGTCAGTTGATGCACTAAAAAAAATGTCAGTGAATGAGAGCGAGAGGGATACAATAAACATCCACTGCTGGACTTGAAGGTGAGATGCTGCATGTGTTCCACAGCTAAGATTCATGGATATGTAGTGTTGGTTGTGTTTGACATACATTTGATTTGATAAAGCACCAAAACATTGTTGATAAGGTGAATATGAGCAATTTAATTAACTTGAGCCAATAGATGGGATAGACTTACTTACAATGGGTATGATCTCTTCATATCATTCAGATAAAACTCCCATATGGAAATATGGTGGTGTACAATTGTCCTGTCTTGATAAATGTTACGTTAAATTTCATAAAATCTAAAACAGTGCATATTGCTGCCCTGCCTCAATATTCTTCTTCATCTACTACACTGGTAGGCTCTCCACAAAATCTAATTCATGTTTAAACTTCAATTATGTTCATTTAGTCTAGTTTAGAGTGTGTGTTAATACTGAGTCTCAATCAGATTATACATCATATTTATGTTACATAGCTGCATGGTACAATTAAGTTCCAGTTTAGATAAGATATGCTTGAAAACTGAATAGGTCAGCATAAAGAAAAAAAAACTACATTACAGCATGTTAGTTATGGGTTCTATGCTATTAAGAATACTGCTCTATAGTGTGCTGTATATTATATGTGTTAAGACAACAGTGTCCATGTGTCTGTTGTGATCTAGATAACTAAATACTAAATATAGTTGTAATGCAGTTTTTAGGCAGCAGCAGCAGCTCACAGCTGTGCTCTACTTTAGACATGTCACTAAAACAGCTGCAGGCTGCTTTTCTAACACACAGCAGCTCTTCTCTCTTTTAAGGCTCAACCACACCTGAATCAAACACAACAGACTGCTGCTAACACCTGATCAGTTTACAGATGCAAAGTTAATCAGTGCTTACATTGTCAAATGAGTTCCACTGAAGTCAACAACGCCATAGTCCAAAACAAAGGATGCTATCAGAGCTTATCAGCTATGTTGCACCCCATACTTTTATATATATATATATGTATATGGTGCTCTGCTGGACTATACACTGCTCCATAAAAGGTCTGGAGTCAGTTATGAGACAAATACACATCCTGAATAAACTGTATTAACTCATTAAATTGCTATTTCCCTGATTCTGATTGTAACTGCAGGTGAACAGCACAGTTAGCTCGCTCAGTTTTTGGGACTGCTTGACATTGGCAGTTGGCTCATGTGCTCCAGGAGTTAGTCAACTAGCTTTATGAGTGATAACAATATGCAAGGACACATGGATAGATGTATGTGTGTCACTTCCTGGTGTGAGCAAACTTTTAATGTGAATATTAGACTCAAACTGCCGACTCTGCTTTATTTATCACTGCAGCAGATGTTTTTGAAAACTAGCACACTGCCACTACAACAAAGATATAGTGGGGCAAGAAAGTATTTAGTCAGCCACCAGGCCTGTAATTTTCATCATAGGTACACTTCAACTATGAGAGACAGAATGGGGGGAAAGAATCCAGGAAATCACATTGTAGGATTATTAATGAATTAATTGGTAAATTCCTCGGTAAAATAAGTATTTGGTCACCTACAAACAAGCAAGATTTCTGGCTCTCACAGACCTGTAACTTCTTCTTTAAGAGGCTCCTCTGTCCTCCACTCGTTACCTGTATTAATGAACTCATTATCAGTATAAAAGACACCTGTCCACAACCTCAAACAGTCACACTCCAAACTCCACTATGGCCAAGACCAAAGAACTGTCAAAAGACACCAGAAACAAAACTGTAGACCTGCACCAGGCTGGGAAGCCTGAATCTGCAATAGGTAAGCAGCTTGGTGTGAAGAAATCAACTATGGGAGCAATTATTAGAAAATGGAAGACATACAAGACCACTGATATCTGATCTGGGGCTCCACGCAAGATCTCACCCCGTAGGGTCAAAATGATCACAAGAACTGTGAGCAAAAATCTCAGAACCACACAGGGGGACATAGTGAATGACCTGCAGAGAGCTGGGACCAAAGTAACAAAGGCTACCATCAGTAACACACTACGCCGCCAGGGACTCAAATCCTGCAGTGCCAGATGTGTCCCCCTGCTTAAGCCAGTACATGTCCAGGCCCATCTGAAGTTTGCTAGAGAGCATTTGGATGATCCAGAAGAGGATTGGGAGAATGTCATATGGTCAGATGAAACCAAAATAGAACTTTTTGGTAAAAAACTCAACTTGTTGTGTTTGGAGGAGAAAGAATGCAGAGTTGCATCCAAAGAACACCATACCTACTGTGAAGCATGGGGGTGGAAACATCATGCTTTGGGGCTGTTTTTCTGCAAAGGGACCAGGACGACTGATCCGTGTAAAGGAAATAATGAATGGGGCCATGTATCGTGAGATTTTGAGTGAAAACCTCCTTCCATCAGCAAGGGCATTGAAGATGAAACGTGGCTGGGTCTTTCAGCATGACCATGATCCCAAACACACCGCCCGGGCAACGAAGGAGTGGCTTTGTAAGAAGCATTTCAAGGTCCTGGAGTGACCTAGCCAGTCTCCAGATCTCAACCCCATAGAAAATCTTTGGAGGGAGTTGAAAGTCCGAGTTGCCCAGCACAGCCCCAAAACATCACTGCTCTAGAGGAGATCTGCATGGAGGAATGGGCCAAAATACCAGCAACAGTGTGTGAAAACCTTGTGAAGACTTACAGAAAACGTTTGACCTCTGTCATTGCCAACAAAGGGTAAGTATTGAGATGAACTTTTGTTATTGACCAAATACTTATTTTCCACCATAATTTGCAAATACATTCTTAAAAAATCAGACAGTGATTTTCTGGATTTTTTTTTTTTTTTCTTCATTTTGTCTCTCATAGTTGAAGTGCACCTATGACGAAAATTACAGGCCTCTCATCTTTTTAAGTGGGAGAACTTGCACAATTGGTGGCTGACTAAATACTTTTTTGCCCCACTGTATGATCAGTTTAGTATTGATAGGAGACATCTCTAACAGTGCTATGATTCCAAGCTAATGTCAATACACACACTCACGACAATAAAGATCTTACTTTGTCAGTTGGCCGAGGTCCTCACAGGAGAAAGGAACCAGCAGCTTGAAGTGGGTCAGGGTGGTCCCAGCACACCAGTCCAGCACCAGTTTTCGGACCACTGTACTTTTCCCTGTTCCCACGGCACCGTACAGCAACACGTTGAGTCCTCGGCCCTCACTCCGGGCATCAGCAGCATCAAACAGCTGCTCCACAGTCACACAGGGGCTCGAGGAAGCCTGGCTTTGGAGAGGGGAGCTAAGGAGTCCTGCTCTCTCCTCAGGTTTTGTTTCCAGGATGAGTGGATCCACATGCATGGTCTCTGGGCTGAAGTAGCCTCCAAACTGTTTCTCTTCTGGAGGAAGGTGGCTGAACCACAGTAACAGTTTCCTCCTGTGGATCTCTATGGGATCTAGTGGATCTAAGAAAGAAAGAGTGCTGTATTTAAATTATTGCCTTGATCACAAAGTTACATTGCTGCTTTCAAACCTGGTGTTTCATGACTCTCTTAACTAAAGTGACTATTAATAACCTTCCTTCTTACTTATTTTCCTCTACCACAATACACAAAGCTTTGTGTCTGCACCTTGTTACTGTGTTTGCTTTCAGTAGCAATCACTCAAACAATACAAATCCACTGCTTGTATCTGCAAAAGGCTGTTCTGATAACGATAATGTGCTAAATATGAGATATTTTAAGATTTGATAAAGCGGAGTGGAGGTAATATGTAAATATGATGAGATTTGGTTTGCATTTTTTATTTTTTGGAAAATAAAATTGATCAGTGTATGCTGTGAAAATTTAATTGGAAATCAGATTTTAATCATCTCATTTTCATCTGGAAACAATGTCACAATTGATGTTTACTTGTTAAGTTTAGTTTACTTTGTGGTACACAATCAGCAGTCCTTTTATATATTTTATTATGTTTTTTGGCTGCCAGAGTTTTATGAGATGTACTCATCATAAGAGGACTTGGTTCAGAGTAACCTGTAGAGGACACAGGTAAAAAATGTTTTAAACAATTTGACTGTTTTTAAAAATGTTGCTTAATTTTCAGTGAACATCAGTAGCCATCACCTAACAACACTAATAGATCCTTGCTGTTACTATAACC
This sequence comes from Scomber japonicus, assembly GCF_027409825.1. Lineage (NCBI taxonomy): Eukaryota > Metazoa > Chordata > Actinopteri > Scombriformes > Scombridae > Scomber > Scomber japonicus. The sequence continues at coordinate 3,481,111 of NC_070583.1, read as the reverse complement.
CACGGCCATGTGTTCAGAGCTCGTATTACACCTCTGTAACTGAGAGTTACACACAGATCCTAACAGAACTCCCCTCAGATAACTGACTAGTTACCACCACAGACAGTGCTGATACACACTCTGTAATACTAAACAGTAAAGAGCTGCTATTATAATACTATGATCATTACACATTAGAATACAATTAATATCACTTCAACTACTATATCTACACAACTATTGTCCTAATACTGATTAATATATCATGCAATTACTGCTGCTATCCTACTATGACTATAACCCACTACACTTAAGCAGATTTTAATACTTGTGCTATTTTCACTGTAACTGACTATACATTAGTTTCTATTATTCACTGTGATACTTCTGTTAAACCTATGATTGTAAATAATACTGAAACAATTACTACTCTTATAATAATTGACAATAGTGACCAAACCTCCAGTTAATGAAACTTTAATGAGTTCAAAGCTGTTAAAACATGCTGTCTTTTCACACTGAAAACATCACACAGGTTGTCATGGCTGTCAAAATGAGCTGTGCACCTGCTTCTGAAGCTGTAGAGCAGAAGGTCCTGCAGTGAAAGCAAGTAGCTGGGTGGAGAGAAACCTCCAACTTCCTCTTCCACCTCCACACTGCTGTCAGCTGTCTAAGAAACACAACACATTACACTTTAATCAATCACACCGCTATCACTTTTCTTCCCAATGTGACATATTCATCTGATCCACATGGTACTTTAATGGCAGAAGAGAAGAGGAGAAGAGCTACTGTCAGACAGTTAGCAGGTTCTAACAGGTATGCTGTTACACCTCCAAGGCAACTCAGCTAAAACTGGATTTGAATCTCCCAACCAGGCAACACAGGTCTTAAAATGTCACAACAGTTACTGAGAATGTCTGTGGAGGCTTAAAGAAGAAAGAAATGGAATATGAAGCCATATTATTGATTCTTTCAACATCACCAGAAGGCAACTGGCCTTTCTTTGAAAAAACAAAGTGGTGCTCATATTTCAGGGTGTGTGGGTGTTATGTCCAAAACAGTGACAAAGGTGTTTTGTGAAACACAACAGTGAGGATACTACCTATTATACCTGAGCTTATAGCTGGCTCTCTACAGTAAGTTTGGAAGTTTGCAGTCCTGCTGAAGTCACACAAGTGTGTGCTCTTACTAACTGAGCACATGAAGAGTTTTAAAAAGTTGATGAAAGTCCTTACTGACATGTCAGAAATGGGCATCAAACAGTGTTCCTACATGAGTGGACCTGTTATTGTACAGGGCAGAGTGCCATACCTAAACGATTTAAGGTAGGTAAATTGAGTAAGTATGCCATGTTTTAAGATGGACTGGACCATTTTATAGTGTAGAATGAGAGCATTTTTATCTTAGTTAACTTTAAAGCTACTTTTATTATTTTAGGTCATTTGGGGGCCACATAATAAACTGTGATATATTATCATCTTATTTATTACACATCCAGCAGACAGAGCAACATTAACATTCATTGGGAGTCATGACTATGTGTACATACCATGCAAAATTAGGTCAACTGACTTAAATGACTGCTTGCTATGAAAAACCACATGCACAGTCAACCGCACCTGACAGGGCTGGTCAGAAGACTGGTCTGTTGCAACTGTGACTACACTCAAATATGAATACTGCAATAATACAATCCTACTATCACCAAGCAAAAAGCAAGTACTTGGAACTTTAATTGGACCTTAAATGTTGCAGGTGCTTAGACAAACCTACACTGGCTGGATTTTAGGCAGCTTCATCTGAATGCCATGGCTCACTCAGTTATCCAGCCACCATCACTGTATAACTGCTTCCACTAGTCTTACAAATAGCCACTAATTAGCAATCACTCTGGTATTAGAGACTATTCCATCATATGAATCATGTCTTATCAAGATAATACATACATATTCTACTATCCCAAATGTTGTGCTAATCATTAAAATTGAGTAACAGTGAGTCTTCTACCTGGGCAGTGAGCTCATCCTTCTGTCCTGTCAGAGAGCTCTGTGCTTTACCTGTGTAGAAAGTACAGTTACACAACAGTTTACTATTGCATAATGATCTCAAAACTATAAAGGCAAGGCAAGCTTATATATATATATATATATATATACACAGCACATTTCAACACCTAAACATTAAAAGCATCAAGACAAAGTGCAAGAGAAACAATATAAAAAGGACATTTAACAGTTATCTGATAACTAAGATAAAACAGAAAACAGAAACAAGCTAGAATAAGACCACCTGGGAGGTCTGGATGCTTCATAATGTAGCAACAGACCACAAATGTATTGTGGCCCTAAACCAGTCAGTGCATTATAGACCAACAGCAATCCTTTAAAATCAGTTGTGTGACAGACAGGAAGTCAGTACAGATCTGTGGACTGCAGTGATATGATCTACTACTCCAGTCTACTGAACATACATGTAAAGACGCAGGTACAGTAGTGGAGTCTACTAATACAAGGTTTACTTGTACTGTTCGGGGTCAACTTCGACATATGTTCACATTAGTCAGTGACATATTATCGACTGAAGCAGATGCTGACTTTGAATCTTTCTTCAGTGATGTGCTGTTTAACGGAACCTCTCTCTGTTTCCGTATATGTATCTTTTTTGGTCTAGCAGTGTAACTGAAGGACATGTTCAACACTACCGTTACACAGCGTGTCACCTCTGAGGCAGCTGTAAAGCGCTTTACACGAACGTTAGCTTACAGGTCATGCAAACTAAACATGACATGCCGTCGTGGGAAATAAACAATAACGTGACATACCAACGTCTTCCTTCCTGTGCCCTTGTCTCCCGCCTGTCCCTCAGCTCGGACACTGAGGTCAACTTATTTCTGTTCATCCATATTCTTTTTTTCGCCGCCTGGGCTGACTCAGGATCAATGCTGCAAGACTGCACACCAAGTCACATCCTGTACTTCATGATATATTAGACTAGAGAGAGAGAGAGAGAGAGAGAGAGAGAGAGAGAGATATCCTGTAGTGTCCGCTAGGCTCTTTCAGAATAAAATACTGTTTCTGTAAAAGATTCAATACTTACACATTTTATACAATATTTTATGTGATGGTATCGTGTTCTAATAAAATTCAGCCATACTATTCATTGTCATTAGATTGCGTATACTGTCACGTATAGTCACTCTATGTGATCATGCAAAAAAACCCGCTTTTTTAATAACAGTGTGGATGTTTTTTTTGTTTTTTTGCTTACTGCTTAAGTGTACAGTGCCTATTTTAGATTGTAAACCATATGCACGCTTCTCCTTTAATATATCCTATATCCTACAGTAAAAGCAAAAATGTCTCGTTAATATTTAGGACCGTTTAGAATTTAGAGCTTTTATTGTGACCATAGATTTATAGAACACTAGATGTCTCATCCGCGCTGCCCAATTTCCACGGAGTCGAACGTCCGCACTGGCGGCCATCTTGCTACGGGCAGCTCTCTCACCTTAACATTGTGTTGGTAGTGATACATGTACTTTTTAATTAACCATAACTTGCTCAATTTTCAACCGATTTTCAAACGGTTTGGTTTGTTATAAACGTCAGGGATCTAGTTATAACACTGCATACTTATGAATAATTATGTTATGTTCTAAAAATTAGAATAATGTTCTTCTAAAATAGGTACAAGATTTCCCTTTACAAATATACATCAAGAAAGGCTGCATGTTAAAATCCCCACCCTGTACAGAGAAGTATTTATGTAATTATAACCATGGGTTTTCATATGAAATTAACATTAAACAGAACAGATAGGTGCAATAAATTCACACATGCACAAGGTATTTATGTTATTTATGTTAAATTAATATATAGGCTACTAAAACTCAGCATACAGAATGGCAACATGAGATATATGTATACTTTTATAATAGGAATATGACTAATATAATACAATAATTGAAATTATTACATGTTTAGTTTAAGCAAGTAATAATTCAAATTATTGTATTATATTAGTCATATTCCTATTATAAAAGTGACATCTATTTGCAATTAAAAAAAGGTGCAAGATTTCCCTTTACAAATAAACATCAAGAAATGCTGCATGTTGAAATCCCCACCCTCTAGAACTAGACTACTGTGGAGGTAAACATGGAGGACAGAGATAAAAAATCATCTATGGAAAAAATGACCCAAAAACAAAGTGAAATCAATACAAATATTTATTGTTAACAATAACAATACATATAAAGTATATGTGTGTATGTGTGTGTGTGTATATATATATATATATATACATATATATATATACATACATACATATATATATATATATATATATATATATATACATACATATATATATATACATACATATATATATATATACATATATATATACATATATATATATATATATATATATACATATATATATATATATATATATATATACATACATATATATATATATATATATATATACATACATATATATATATATATATATATATATATCTATATATATATATACATACATATATATACATATATATAGCACTTGAAAGGGGTGGGGGGGGGGGTTGTGAGGGCCGCTGTACATCAGTGTCCATCCTCATGGGAAGGTGGGGTGGGGGTGGGGGGGGTTGTGAGGGCCGCTGTACACCAGTGTCCATCCTCATGGGAAGGTGGGGTGGGGGTGGGGGGAGGTTGTGAGGGCCGCTGTACACCAGTGTCCATCCTCATGGGAAGGTGGGGTGGGGGGGGGGGGGGGGGGGGGGGTTGTGAGGGCCGCTGTACACCAGTGTCCATCCTCATGCCAGGGTCGTAACATTGGGCTAATGCCCTTTGAAAAGGACTGTTTTATTGAACTTCTGTCGCATGTTGTTGCTCTGTAAGCTCAATGTAGTCATTTTAGTGACGTGGTGTAGCCTTAGTTTAAAAAACAAGGACACAACTAGTGTTAGCAGCATATGGTGGTGGCTGTCTATGCCATACTGCGTGTCGCTGATGTGCTCCCCGAGCACAAACACATCCTCTGACCCGATCCTCTTCCGTACAATGTACAAGACCTCTAGCACTTTGATGGGCTGTGATCTTCTGAAGCTAGCTGATGCCTGGCGAATGACCCACTCTGCTGCCCTGACGACCCTCACTGTGCCCTCTGATGGAATCACCAGGCCTCCATTGTTTCTTAAACACAGCAGGTGGTAGCTCTGGTCCTTGATGGCAGATGCAGCGTCTGTCACCAGGCTGGCACGACAGACATCGCAGGACAGCTTCTTCAGAGCCCGTCTCACTACAAATCCTGAGATTTGGGTTAGGATAATATCATAACTTATAATAATAATAATAATAATAATTAATAAATAAGCATGGGGAAATTAAGGGGACATTTCTTCTTTTGGACTATCGTCAGATTGTTTTCCCACAGAGTTGACTATTGGCACTATCGGTTATAGGCAAAATCGACTTTCAGTCAGCCTTTACCTGAAATGTACACAAGAGCGTTGTCCACAAGACCATCAAAGCGGACGGGAAGGTAGCTGTGGTCATGTACTAGGGCAGGGAATGTCAGCAAACGGGGATGGAAGATCTTCTCCTCCTGTTGCAGAGGACATATCTACAGCTGACAGGCTTGTAGAGGTGTCAATGACCGCTGGTAGGGACTCTGTCTCATCCTGTGCTGTCACATTGCCTCTGCACGTTTTGGCAACTCCACACCGGGCCATCAGCTTCCTAAATATGTATTTGAATTGTCCGGCATTAGGGTTGTTATTCCAGCCACCTTAAAAAAACACACAACATATACGAGTATATTACACAGATATTAAATATATGCTTTAAAAATGTTTTACCAAAAATGGAAAAAAACAAAAACATATGGACCAACAAACTGAAAACAATACAAGCATTTGCTGAAACGTTGTGTCACTTAGTGTTGCGGTTGGTAAATATAAATGATGAAAAGCTACTGGATGCTCTGATGGAGTTAAAAAGAAGTTCCAAGTGGTCCTGGCTGAATCTGTAGGTCAGGACATATCGCTGTCCTTCAAGCAGCACAGGAACCATCGACATCAACGTGTCAATGTTTATGACGAAGCCCATGACAGAGAGGAACCTTCAAAAGCAAATATTGTATTACTATGATGCCAAAACAGGACAAGAAAGCAGGGATGCAAACTAACAGTATAGGGTGAAAATAGTGAATGCTCCCAGAGCATAATATATATAATATATGATACGTACCACCTTATGAACTTAACTTGAATTTTATGAACAGAAAACAGCATCTCATGAACTCGATGCAGACAGGACAGAACATCTTACAGGACAGAGCATCTTATGAACTCGATGCAGACAGGAGGACAGAGCATCTTATGAACTCGATGCAGACAGGAGGACAGAGCATCTTATGAACTCGATGCAGACAGGAGGACAGAGCATCTGAACTTGATGCAGAAGACAGTAGATGAACAAAAGAACAGAGCATCTGTTGAACTTATATCATGGACTTGAGGGATGCACTGAAACCGGTAGAGTTTTACCTTAGATAATTTAATGATTTGTAAATTGACTACTTGTATACATCTAACGAAGAATAAAATAAACCCTTATTTTCTAAAACAACACTCTCATTCTGATAATTTCATTTTAATTAAGAATTTGTACTGGGTATTGACGACTACAAATGGTATCAGTGCATCACTAACAGTCACTATTTTAAAAGACCTCTTTGTTCGGTAAAGGGGTTTGCCATCCTCCATCTTCAAAGTGAGCAAGTATCCCCTGGCTTTTATCAAGAACTCCCTGGTGCTTGTCCAATTTCTAGAACCAAGGGGGGCTTTGAACCCTTTGGCTCTGGGATTGCGACTATTCATGATGTCAAACAGTCTGTCTGTTATCTACAAACAAATATCTAAATTAACTGCACTGCAAATTAAAAGCACTGAAATCATCATTATAACTTAGTGTCAACAGGTATCAGATAGTAAACACCCAAGTATGAGACATAGTTTGATTTCTCTCCATTTCCTCTGTGGCTATGCTTTTTCAAATTTAAATCTCTGCATTGCTTTAAACCTGTAAATCTGAGATGTAACAATAAGGGTGCTTTTGAGGAAAGTATGAGGTAGGTATGAACAGTTTTAACCAAGTTCTTGCATAGTGTTGAATTTGAGGAGGGTCATAATTATTTAATCATTCCTGATGCCAAAAATGTCAGTTTTGGGGTAGCTGACCAACACATCAACTACAAAGGGAGGGTGGGTGTTAAAGTGTTAAAGGCGTTAAAGCAATTAATCACTTAAATGTGGGTAAGAACAGTAGAATGTTGGGAAATGTTTTTGGTCAATGATGCAAATCGCTAGCTGCATTACCTTGATTAATTCTGAAGTAGCCTCACAGTCTTTGAACTCTGCATAGCCCATGTCCTGCAATGTGCGGAGCGCCACTGCCACAGAGTTACTCAAAGTCTGAGCAGCCAGGGAGACCTTGATTGAGTGTATAGGGAGCACATTAGCGTTACAAGATACAGACAAGTATAAAATAAGCCCTAGAGCCCATTTCTATTGCAGCCCTCTATACATTAATCATCATGCAAACATACCTTCATCTTTTGATTAGCAAAGTTCACATGCTTATCTGTGACTCGGTTTGCAACATGTAGTCCTCTTTTCTTTTGGACATTGTTCAGCTGAACTATGTACATCCAATTGATACTGCCAGTACTGCTTCTAATTGGGCTGTATGCCTGCAGAATCAGATTTTTTTTTTCACTGCACACGTCAACTGTAAAGCACCATATTCTGCATAATTATGTACATACAATCAAAATGTATAAAAAGCAGAACAGTCAGCTAAGATAGGCAATATTGAGCATGTACCTGCAACATATTGCGTGTCAGCTTGAGCATGTGGCAAGCGTCCATCATAACAAAAACATTGTCATGGGTTACTGGATGTGGGAAATGGGTCTTCAAGGGCTCACAGGGGTCTGCTTTTAAATCGCACCCAAGTTGGGTGCACATACTTATGTTTGATGCATGACCATCCATTGTCATGCACACCACCCTTATTTGACGATGATGCAGCTCTTCTAATGCATGTTCTACCAACACTTTCTGTGATTCTGGTGTGAGCGACTTGGTCAAATAATAGGCTATTGGAGCTTTCCAATAACCTTGAAGCCCAACCACCATAAACACAAGAACCTCAGAAGCTATGTCAGTCTCATTCAATTGATCCCCCATGTCCACATATCCAAACATTGTTTGTGTCTGAGGATCATGTTGGACGTGTCTTTTTATGGACATGGCATCCAGCATCAGAGTGACACATCCGTAATTGACCTCATCTTCCTAACGCCGTCTTTCCAGCATGTCCAACATCATTTTGTTGAGACCAGGTCTGGCATCAAGAGAGCTCAGCCACCTTGTATAATTAAAAAGTAGACATTTAACGACTAACCCAAGCATCCCTATGGTGGACACTGGACATGCTAAATAATATTGTCTGTAGTGCTTAATGTAATTGAGTGTAAAATTAGACATCATGAAGAATACCTTTGCAATGAACTGGGATGTGGCAGGTGAATATGAAGACTATCTCTCAGGTAGTGATATGCCTTCGGACCATGCAGATGGAGCGTAAGGGCAAAATCTCTCTGGGCCTTGGTGTACTCTACGCCCTGCCGGAAGATCTGAAATTCAATTAGAAAAAGTGATTCAGTAGGTCTCCTTTTAATAGTAACTAGGAAGTCAACAAAGAACATTAAATACACAAAATATTCAATGTGATATTTTAATTATACCTGAGTAGCATTCAAGCTTGTCTTTCAGCTCTTCGTTGATGAGATTTTTCTCCTTCAGTTCCTCCAGAAGAGCCTGCATGTTGTACTTGGCCCTTTTTTCTCTCCTCAAGGCATTACTCTTCTCCCGCTGCAGTTTCCTCACTCTCGCTGAGGATGCCTCAAGTTTGGCGTTTATAGCCTTAGGGCAAGCAGGCAATGAATATAAGTGGTCAGCGGCCCAATCTCCTCTCTCCAGTGGCTCCCTGTTGTTTTGGCAAAATATACAAATATATAAATAATAGTAATACGGAAATTAACAACTTACTTTTTCAATAATTTAATCTTCACTTTTGAATTCTGTGAGCCTGAATACATTTTTAGGTTCTCCAATTCTCCAACAGAAAACACAACAGCATACTTTTAAGAAATGGTATAGGCTTCTCCACTTATAAGACATTGTGCATGTGGCTCTGGACAAAAATGTAAAGGTTGCCTACCCCTGGGTGTAGTTTTAGTGTTCACATATGTTTATTCATTCCAGTGTATGAGTGACAAAGAAAGTGAGATAGCCAGTGGTCTTCAAACTTTTTACACAGAGTACCACCTCAAATAATATTGGGCTCTTAGACTACTAACACCATCATAGACCTGGGTACCATCAAGATAAAGGATTTAATAAAACAAGCCACATGCAAATACTCACAACATCAGACATCAAGTCCATTGGCAGGTTATCTTCCGCTCTTCTAGAAGTGGTTGTGCTTCTTGTTGCTACCGACTAAAATACACATAAGTAAAGAAGTTTTGAGTATCTAAAATGTGCTGTAATAAACAACACATTATATAACTTGCAGAAACAAAAACTACAGTGTGACATTTAATCACATATTTATATTGATATATCAATCTTATACACCTTAAATTATTGTTGGTCAATGCTACACATACCCTTTGAAGATGAGCTGGAAAGCTGAAAATGGTTGGCACAACACCATCTTTAAGCCGGACAGTCTGCCCCGTCCTGTCGAAGTCCTCACTCCTGAAGTGGTCACTGCAGAGCACGGTCCTGTCAGAGGCGGCAAAACCGTCCCTTCTTAGGGCAAGTTCCCACATACGCCTCCTCTCTCCGGTTTTGGGAAACCTTAAAAAAGTGAGAAATGTACCCAGATATATAAATTATTGTCAACATTTCCAATCCGTATTTAAGATTAACCACACTAAAAACAATAAAAAGGTGTCCAAAATTTCATTCAGTGATTGTGTTAACAAACATCCTAAAAAGCTTTGTGTCAACAACAATGTAGCAATACTATTATGTCATAGCTCCGCTGTTCCTGTATAACAGGACCTGTATTGTACATGTGTACTGAAGTGTACTTCCACTAAGTAACTAACGATTATCCTAAAAATAAGTCATAACATTGTAATATCCTACTAGTGAAAGGTGATCCCACTGCTTCTCATTTCGAGACAACGCCGATTAGCGCATCCGTAAGCTGCACAAGAGTCTGGCATCTTCAATTCTCAAGTCAGCAACGGTTAAGTCGTTTTTCGAAGAGAAAACCTGCTATTTCAACATGTTTAAGCATCCAGAATTATAACCACGTTAATAACGTTTGTAAGACACCAAACCGTTTGTAAATCCATCAAGATTTCAGTGAGATAAGAGTATTAACGGTTGTGCGGATCACTGACTTACCTCAGTTAACACAGATTCTACTAGAAAGCTTGCCCGTAGCAAGATGGCCGCCAGTGGCGGACGTTGGACTCAGCGCGGATGAGACATCTAGTGTTCTATATATATCTATGATTGTGACGGCTAAATGCTCATAAGGGAAGTTTTATTTGTGATAGTTTTTGCTTCAGAATGTTCAGTGATTTCAGATTAAAAGTGTCATCTCCACTAAAAAGTTGACACACTGTCAAACTGTTAAAAAGTAAAACAAATCCGTTGTTGTTGAATATCAGAATTCCAGTTAGCTAGTTACCTCATGCAGTGTCTGTTTTGTTGTTGCAAAGTAAAATAACTTTCATGTCACCAGCTAGACATTTATCATGCATGACTGTTTTGCTTTCACAACCACATTTGACCATTGAGAGATGTAACACACTGAATCCATCCACGCTGTTACCTACAGCCATGGATGGTGAACCACATGACTGTGTGGCTGAGACTGAGAGAAAAGTGTCAGCCAGACAAGACTTAACTGATGTTCTACTAATGGATGCTGACATTGTAATGTATGTTGATGGTTCTTGTAAAAAGAACCCTGATGGCACAAACGCTACAGGTTATGCTGTAGTGACACAAAATGAAGTTTTAAAATCAGCACCTCTGCCATCACACATGTCTGCACAGGCAGCTGAGATAATTGCCTTAACTGAAGCGTGCAAGTTAGGGAAAGATAAAAAAGGTCACAATTTATACTGACAGTAATTGTGCTTTCTCTACAACACATGTTTTTGCACAGCAGTGGAAAAATAGAGGCATGGTGACTTCAACAGGTGAAACCAGGGCCGGCCCGTGGCATAGGCAGTATAGGCAAATGCTAAGGGCGCCGTCCATCCAGGGGGCGCCACAAATGGGGGAAGAAAAAAAAAAAAAAAAATGTAACTTCCACTATTCTTAAAACTACTTGGTATCATGTCTTAATATGAAGATAATAAGCCCACATTAATTTAACTGCATAGCAAAGCCTGTTAAATAGGAATACTAATAATAATAATGATGACACGTTACTTTCCTAAGACACCCCCCCCCCCCACTAATTAGACTGTACCTGCTACCTGGGGGAGGATGGTCGTTTTTTAACGTGACCCCAAGGCAAGCTGGACAACAACATGTCATAACGTCCCAAACTGTCTGGTGCCCAGGGGAGGAAAAAAAGAAAAGAAGAGGAGGAAAACGAGACAAAGACAGAGGTAACGTTACAATAAAGATGATGTCGACATCATTTGTGTGTTGCAGAACGACGATAACGACGTTAACCATTAGCATAACATGGTTTGTTGTTAAACTGTTAGTTTTAACGCCAGTTAATGTTATGGAAGAGCCTAAGTTGGAAAATAGTAATGTAACTACTCCCACCTTACTTCCCAGCAAGCACATTTTGGTTGAAAAGACGTCTAAAAGACGTCTATGGTAACCGGTGAAAAGACGTTGAAAATTGGTTGAAAAGTGAACGTTTTTTTACCGGCTATATGGAGACGTTTATTCAACTTTCACATAGAAAACATATTCACCGGGAATTGCTGTATAGAAAATTCCCAGCTTATTTAGTGTGCAGAGTCACAGGGTGACTACACCCAGGTCGACCAGTGGGAGGGGGGCGCTGTTTGTTTCCTCTTTTCAGCGTTTGGCGCGACCCAGCACTGCCCCGGAAGCGACCTGGAATCAGGAAATAAAAGAGAAGCCACACCTGGGACAGGGAAGACGGGAGAGAGCGAGAGACACGGCACGGAACGGAGCGCGGCACGACCCGAAGCAGAAAGAGGAGCGAGATCCAGCCTATGGCCGGAGAATCGAGATCCAGCCTATGGCCGGAGAATCACTGCGGCGACGGAGCGAGCCACAGATGGCGCTGGTCGGCTGCAGGAGAAAGGGGAGACCCACCGCGGGAAACGTGGAGGGGTAGAAGTGAGCTTCACCCCTCCTCCGAGTTAAGTACCGCTTTTATTTCACTCCCCCTGATCATCAATCGTCGTACAGACGAGTAGAAGAGAAACCCCCTTCCTTTTCATTATTGTTTTGTGTTTGGACACTGACTTTTAGTTTAAAGGGGTTTCCCCGAGCACTCAGTGTACTGATTGATTATTCTTTGTTGGAGGTGACGCTGGGACCCGCGCACGTACCGAGAGGAAGAGAAGACTCCGCTCTGCTGCCATCAACTCCACACCGTCTCCATGCAATGGACTCCTTATTTTTTATTGAACTCTGCATGGCGTCAGCCTATCACCATTTTTAATAAACACTTGGTATTGTAAACACCTGCTTGTGGTTTGTGGCCAGTGGCTCCCCAGAAGAGACCTCATTTACTTAGTTATTATTCTTTATTCTTTACTTTCCCTTAATTTACCACCCGTTACACAGACATAGCCTATATAGTTTCATATTTATGATATTTTATTCAACATTAAATGCTTTGAAATTACGTTTTGTTTAGACGTCATTTCACCTCCTCTCATTTATAGAAAAAACGTCAAAATAATCAATAGAGCTACAACTGAGGTAATTATCAACCGACAACAAACAAATGTGTGTTTTGTGACACGTTGATGTTGTAACCGTTTTCAGACGATTGAAAAGACGTTCAGACCTCATATCAACCTGTTTTTAACCGGAAATCAAACGTTGAAATTACGGTTTGTGCTCGCTGGGTTTCCTCAGGGTAATGTGTAAATATTAGATCTATTCAGCATTTTTATTAACATCTGAGGCCTGTACTACGAAGCTGGATTTTCTCTTATCGAGGTAACTTCAGGGTTAATCCTGGGTTTTCCGTACTACGAAGCTGGTTCACTTCTTACCGGGGTAAATCACCATGGTAACTTATGCTGAACAGCTAACCTGCTCCGGAGCAGGTTATGTTCTGGATAAGAGATCAATGAGTGCAAAAGCACCACCTCCTGACCAATCAGATCTCTTAGAAAATGACCTGCCCATTCTTAAAAGATCCTGTCAACATTGGTGTGTGGATCGTGAGAGGAGCACTTAGGAGAGAATGAGCTTTTAGGGATAGATGCAATTTTTTAATTGACCAAAATATATATTTAAAAAATAATCATTGAGGCACGTGGGGGATATTATTCTGTTTGACATCCTGAGATCAAAGGGTCAGGGAGCATAATAACTGTATTTATTTATTGTAATTGTAAAAAATTGACGAAAATATATATTTGTAAAATAATCCTTGAGGCACATGAGGGATATTATTCTGTATGTTATACAGTTGGTTTGAAATCATTCACTCAAATGGTTGAAGCGCATAATAGGTTTGTATTTTGAATGTTGAATATTAAACTAACTTAATGTCTCTTAATGTTTTTACTCTGTAGCACTTTGAGATTGCTTTTATGAAAAGTGCATTACAAATAAAATTTATTATTATTATTATTATTATTATTATTATTATTCTTATGAGAGGAAGGGCACTGAGGAAGCGATCTGCCCCAAACGTCTGTGCCGTAATAAAGTGACATTGTGTGATCAGAGTGCTGTCCGTTTATATTGTCTGATAAATTAATATTGTATGATCTCATGAATTTACACATTAACAGAGTCGGCAATTTTCTGCCAGCATTTTTTGCTTTTGGCCTGGATGATGTGTTTGAATTCTTCATATTTATGAAGAATAATTGTCTGCTCCTCCATGGTTTAGTCTGCTCTGCAGGATTTCTCCATGTTTGTGATTGGTCAGACGCTGCAAACACCTCCCCTTTATGTGAGCGCGCAGAGATCCAGATTGGAAAACCCTGGGTTGATTTACCGAGTTGATAACCAGCTTCGTAGTACCGTTTATCCTAGACTGCAAATATCTGGATAAATCAATCCAGGTAACGGAGAGATATCCTGGATAGGTTAATCCAGCTTCGTAGTACAGGCCTCTGGTCACTTTGTGACACATGTTGTGTGTTTCAGTTTGCCCTGTCTTTCACAGACTACACAAACTGGATGGTTGAGTATTACCCTTACTCACAGGGAACTTTATTTCAGTTGAATACTCTTTCTCAACGTACAACGTAAACTCTAATTTTCGCATAACAACAACAACTGCGCATGTGCGGTGTTTCAGCTAATACACTCCGTGTGAAACCATATTAAACAATCACATTGTTACATCCCTTTTCTTTTAACAAATAAAGTAATTGTGGATGAAAGTATTTGAACTGTCTTCCCTAAGTTACTGAAAACACAATATCCTTGGGTTAACTCCTTAAACTCTATTCATGAAATAATACAACATACTCAAAACATATTCTGTATATAGAGTGCAAACTTAACCCTAGCTTTCAAACATTTGAATTACCAGTATACTCTTTGTATAGTATAGTTCTCCTTAAACAAATGAAATTACAGTTTTAAAGTATGAAACTCCAGGAACAATTTCCCTTTGGGTTTTCTTTTCTTTCCCTTTTACCTTTACAGCATTTTAACCCTTTCCACACCCTATAGAACATAAGTTTCATCAACATTTCTCATTTTCATCAACCTTTCTCAATTTACTTTCCATTACATTTTTTCCTTTTTTTTCTCTGTCACTGTCCCCTCATTTACAGACAAAGTCTTTCAAGTATCCAGGTTTCTGAACTACACGTCCAGACCTTGTGGTTACACTGTGATAATCAGGAGTGCCCGTTGTAGACAGTGGCACCTGTGTTTTAACTGTGACCACAGGCCCTGTTGGTGTCAGATCCTCCCTCTTAATGTCCATGGCTCGCCTAAGGTGACGACGATTCCGTCTAAGGACATTGCCTGAGTCCAGTTCCACTCTGTAGGATCTATGACCCACAGGGGTCACCACTGTTGCTTTCCTCCATGTAGTGTTCGGTTGAAGTGGCTGAACCCACACACCGTCTCCAGCTCGTAATGTGTTCATGTCCTTTGCTGAACTGTTGTAATACTTAGCTTGTCTTTGTTGGTTATGTTTTTTTTAAACATTCTCATTATTTCTGTTCAGTTTGGACATTACAATTTGAACATATCTGAGACATTTTTTACATTAAATGTAGTAATCAACATACAATTACAAAACACCACAACAAAAAATACAATAGACACAAAGAAACAGCGTAAGGTATAATGAAACAGTCTGACAAATAGACAATTTGAGAGAAAACAATAACAATGAACCCAATAAAAATAATAATAATACCAAATAATAATAATAATAATAATAAAAATAAATATATAAAAAAAAGGGGTATCACATTTAAGGGAGGGGGTAACCACTTATTAAAAGCTGTTATTATTATGACTAAATGCAACCTTATGCTGTGGAATATACTTATTCTCTACTTATTCTAAGGTGAGAATGGTGTGTGTCTTGACATAGTCCAGAAAAGGTCCCCATGTTTTATTGTAGTTTTTTTTTTTTGCTGTTCCTTTCAAAGAATATCTTATTTTTTCAAGTTTGAGGGAGTAAAGAACATCCTTGATCCAATGTGTAAATGTTGGGGGTTTACAATCTTTCCATTTGATCAAAATCAGCCGCCTGGCCAGGAGCGCTAAGAAAGCAACACTATTAGATTGTGCCCTAGTTAGACCCAAATGATCAGGTACCACCCCAAATAACCCAACCAAAGGACACAGTGAGATTGGTCGTCCTAGGAAGTCTGAAATTATCTCAAAGATGGATGTCCAATACTGAGCTAGCTTTGTACAAGACCAGAACATATGGGTATGTGATGCTGGATTGCACTTACAACGATCACATGATGGGTCTACATCAGGAAACCTTCTAGAAAGTCTGAGTTTGGTCCAATGGATGCGGTGCAAAACCTTGAATTGTAAGAACCCATGTCTGGCACAGATTGATGAACTATGAACTCTGCCCAGGGCAGTCTCCCATGATTCTTCAGAAATTGGTTCCCCAAGTTCACCTTCCCACTGAGATTTTAAGTCAGAAATGTTGGAGGGTGAAAGTGCCATCAGCATACCATAAGAGGCTGATATAATACCTTTGAATGACAAAGGCCTATATAATATATGGTCATAAGAGGTACTAGAAGGTTGTCTCGGAAATATTGGAGAGATATTCCTAATGAAGTTACGGATTTGAAGAAAGCGAAAGAAATGAGTTCTAGGGATATCAAAGGTATCACAAAGATATTGGAAAGAGACAAAAGTGCCGTTGAAATATAAATCTTGAAATTGCTTAATGCCTGCATTGTGCCATATAAGGAAAGCTTTATCCATAACAGATGGTTTAAAATAATGATTGCCATAAATGGGGGACTTAAATGAAATGGACTGCCAACCAAAATGTCTCCTTATCCGAGTCCATATTTTCAGAGACTAGCAAGTTTGTTGTGTGAGCTGCGTACGGTAATGAGAGAGGTGCATATACAAGAGCTGCCAATGAGGATTGTTTACATGACTTCGACTTAATAGACTGCCAAGAAAGTGCATCAGCACCAGGATCTTCATATAGCCAATGCAACATGGGACAGATGTTACATGCCCAGTAGTAGGATTGGAAATCTGGAAGAGCCATGCCACCAGAACACTTCGGCTGTGTCAAAAGACTTTTTCTAGCTCTGGCAGGTTTATGATTCCAAATGAATGATGAGAAAATACTGTCCAGATTACGAAAAAAAGACTTTGGAATAAAAACAGGAATATTTTGAAACAAATATGTAAATTTTGGGAGTATAGACATTTTTATCGAATTAATTCGTCCTGCTACTGACAGAGGAAGTTGGGTCCAACGTGTTAAGAGCTGTTCAACTCTTGTTATAAGAGAAGGAAAGTTCTCTTTAAAAAGTTAAAAATTTGTCTGGCACATTGATTCCAAGGTAAGTAAATTTAGAAGTGACTTTGAAAGGGAGGGTGTTGAATGATAATGAACACGCTGCATCATTTACTGGGAAAAGCTCGCTCTTGGACAGATTAATTTTATACCCTGAGAGCTTACCAAATGTGTCCAATATATGTAAGGCAGATGGTAGGGAATGGGAGGAGTCAGAGAGATATAACAGGAGGTTGTCCGCATATAGGGAGACCCTATGTTCCTGACCCTCTCTAAAAATCCCTGTCAGTTGTGTTGTCTGGCGCAAAGACAATGCTAATGGCTCAAGTGCAATAGCAAACAACAGGGGTGACAGAGGACATCCCTGTCGTGTGCCACGGGAGACTGAGAAGAGCTCAGACAAAACATTGTTTGTCCTCACTGAAGACACAGGGGCTACATACAACAGCTTGACCCATGATATGAAGTTTTGTCCAAAGCCAAACTTTGCTAATGTATAAAACAAATACCTCCACTCCACCCTGTCAAACGCCTTTTCGGCATCTAATGAAACCAGTGACGGACTGGGATAAAAAAACGGCCCTGGCATTTGCACCCACAAGCGGCCCAACTCGCAGATGCAGACCCAACGCACGGAAAGAGAAGCATTTTTGATAGCCCCAATGATGGTGCAGATAAACTCCCATACTTTCAACAACTGCATAAGAAAATTGTCATATCAATGCACAAATAAACCATTATGAATAGATTGTTAGAGCCAGCCGCTCGATAATAAAAACATTTGTCTTACCGTCATGCAGTTAACAAATTGCGAAGGAGCCTGCTCTTTTCCGCAACAAAAAAATTAATCCAATTTGGCGCATTTTTCACCCTCAAACAGCAGCGCTTTCTTGATCTTGTCTCTCTTTTTCTCCGCTCCCCCTTTCTGTCGCTTAGTGCCACTATTCATTTTTTCTAACCAGTTAATCGTATAATCACCACCACAACCAATCTACTGAATGACTTGACCACCATTAGTCCAACTTCCAACACACAAATGCGCAGACGCGATTTACTACACTTTTTTACGCGATTTACTACACTGCCATGAAATTCCCAGAAGGCATTGCTTCATTTTAATTTTCTCAAACAATCAAATACAAAATACCAGTAGATTTGTTTTATTTCAAACCATGAACATTTTTTAAAATCATAACAAGAAATTTCCCTTCAAAAGTAAAGCAGGCTGATGTAAAACTTGAAATACACCATGACTATGATGTATACAGGTATGTGTGGTATAAATACCAATCAGGTCAACAGTGTCAAGTACTGCATGCAAAATCATAAGAGATATGAAACCTAGAAGCGCGTTGGGAACTTGTTCAGCATGCAAGAGAGAGTGGGCCGCGTTAGTGCCACTAGGGGCCGCTGTGATCTGTTTGGCATGCTCGGCCGGTCTAGACCTCTGCGCGGCCGTTCTGGCATCTGCCTAATTGCCAGACCGTCCAGTCCGTCCCTGCACCGGCCCAAATAGCACGTCGGCCCACCGGGCATTTGCCCGGTATGCCAGATTACCAGTCCGTGCCTGAATGAAACTACCACTTCAGATGTAGCAGACTGTGAGGGATGGTAGATTATGTTGAAAAGTCGACATAAGTTAAAAAAGGAGAATCTGTTTTTAACAAATCCAGTTTGGTCTGGAGAAATTATATGTGGAAGTATGGATTCCAGACGTGTGGCCAGGACCTTAGCTAAAATCTTAAAATCTACTGGCAGAAGAGACACAGGGCGGTATGAGCCACAGGATTGGGGGTCTTTGTTTTTCTTCAATAGCAATGTGATAGAAGCCTCACATAATGTCTTAGGCATACTTCCTGATTTAAATGACTCATTGTACATATCTAATAAAAGTGGTACCAACTCAGCAGAAAATGCTTTATAAAATTCCACTGGGAACCCATCGGGGCCAGGGCTTTTGTTGGTTTGTAAAGCAGATATAGCTGTTGCAACCTCTTCACAAGATAATGGACGATCTAGAGATTCCATGGTGGCTTGGCTCAATCTGGGGGAGAGTAATATCTGTAAAGAACTGCTCCATCTCGAGGAGGGTGCAATTTTGCTCAGAAGTATATAATGATATGTAGTAGTCTCTAAAAGCACTGTTTATTTCTAAATAGTCCCGGGTATCCCCATATTGTGTTTTAATTTCAGAAATTACATTAGAAGCAGAGGACTGTCTGAGTTGGTGAGCAAGAAGCCGATGCGCTTTCTCACCAAACTCATAGTATGAATGCCTGGACTTAAGTAGCATTTTTTCAATATCCGTTGATGTAAATGTGTCAAATTCTGCCTGTAGAAGAAGACGGTCCTTAAGAAGATTAGGTGATGGGCCATTGGCTATCTGACTATCAATCTGCCGAATTTGATCAGTTATGCGGTTTATTGTCTGTGTGCGCTGTTTTTTTTCAAATGATGACATAGATATTAATAGACCCCTCATGAAGGCTTTAAGAGCTTCCCAGACTGTGCTATGGGACACATCTGAAGTACAGTTTGTTTGTATGTAGACTGCAATGTTAGTGGCAATGACATGAACCTATCTTCATCTAAAAGCATACTTGTATCAAATCTCCAGCGTGGATGAGTTATAGGTATATCGTCGAATTTCAATTTAAGGGAGAGTGGTGAGTGATCTGAAATGACAATTGCTTCATATGTGCAAGCCCTGACTGATGGGAGAAGTTTCTTGTCTAAAAGAAAATAATCAATATGGGAGAAGGTTTGGTGAACATTAGAAAAAAAAGAATAAGCCCTGGTAGTTGAGTTAAGAGAACGCCACACATCTGTCACTGCATAATCATTGAGAAAACTGTTTATCGTCTTTGCCGACCTAGATATAGTTATTTGTCTCTTGGATGATCTATCCAGCATTGGATCTAAGCATGTGTTGAAGTCGCCTCCAATTATCAGGTGGTGAGAGTCAAGGTTTGGGATGGATGACAGAAATCTAACAACAAAGCCCTCATCATCATAATTAGGCGCATACACATTGGCCAGGACTACAAGATTATTGAATAAAGTTCTAGTCACAATAACATATCTCCCATTTCTATCAGCAATGACATCTGAAGCAGTAAATGTAACATTTCTGTGTATTATGATAGCAACCCCCCTAGCCCTACTATTGAAAAGAGAGTGAAAACTCTGGGAAACCCACCTTCTTCTCAATTTCACATGATCAGAGGAAGACAGATGTGTTTCTTGAAGAAATGCAATCTGTATATGCAGGCTATCTAAATGAGCCAACACCTTATTGAGTTTACTAGGCCGACCTAGTCCTTTAACATTCCAGCTAGCAAAATTAATGCAAGCCATGTTATCAGAGAAAACATACTGTTAGACTCTGTTCCACAGCAAAGGTGAAGCAATATAGATATTGTGGCCATAACAAAACATTAAGTGGGTTAAAACAACATATACAAACACAAAAACAAATCACTACATTAAGCCCACTATTCCCACCCAACCAAGCACCCCCTCCAACATGGGCGCAAACTCACTCCATACCCCAACATGAAGCTTTAACCTTAGCTTTAAAGCTGTGTAACCACAGCTGTATTCAAACCGTGAGAGGAAAAAGGCAAACAACATCACCTTCAGGTGTCATGAAGTAATGATAGCAAGACCAAAAAAAAAAAGCTAGATCCATGCTTAAACACCAAATAAACTCTAAATGTACGGGGTTCAGGCCTATAGCCTACCTAATCACCAACACGCAACGTGTGTGAATAATCTTATCAAAAAAACATGTTAACGCATTCACAATGTGCCAACCATTAGAGAGAAAAAAAGAGAGGAGTTGTTAAGAATTAACCTTTGCATTCAGAAGACATAGTCTGTCGCCGTAGCCTATAGTGACCATTAGGGATGCAATGATATTCGGTATTTTACCGAACCGTTCGATACGCCCTGTTCGGGTCAATACACAACAGTATCGAACGGTATTTTCGGTACGTTACCCTGGCAAAAAAAATGTCAAAACATTATGCAGCCGCGTATGCTGTGTGATCCCCTTGGGAGCAGTGACTGAGAGCAGCACATTGTTCAGGCCAAAGCAGGCTCAGTGCTTATTGGCTCCTTGGGGATTATTTAGGGACGTTCTGATTGGCTCTGAGGCGGCATGACCAGCACCTGGCACTTATTTTGAGAAGTGCAGCAGCAACAATGGCGAGTGAAAGAGACGCGGAAAAAAGAAAGTTTGAAGTGGCACCGTCTTCGTACAAGTCTGTGGTGTGGGACCATTTTGGATTTGCCGTTGACTACGATGCAGACGGAAAAAGAATTGTCAACAAACAGTCTACTGTGTGCAAGCATTGCTATGCAAGCGTCGGATACGCAACAGGTAACACAACCAACATGTTCTCCCACCTACGCCGCCATCACCCGTCTGTTTCAATTGGAAGAGCACGGAGCACATCGGCGACAGCTAATGTTAACCGGCCGCAACCGACAATTGCTGCGTCGTTCCAACAGCAGTTTGCAACAAGCTCCGATAAACACAAAACAATAACAAAAGCAGTGGGCGTCTTCATATCAAAAGACATGCAGCCCTATTCAGTGGTCGAGGATAGCGGATTTCGCCACATGATGAAAACCATCGAACCACGTTACCACGTACCCTCCCGCACCCATTTCAGTGGTAAAGTGATCCCAGAGCTGTATGAAGCATGCCGGGGGGATATTGCAAACGAACTGAAACAAGCACCCTACCTTGCTCTTTCCACCGACAGCTGGACCTCACGTGCAACCGTTAGCTACCTGACAGTGACCGTGCACTACATAGTTGATTGGAAAATTAAGGCATTCGTGCTACAGACTCATCCGTTGTATGAGAGCCATACAAGTGAACACCTGGCGGATGAATTACTGCATGCTGTTACCGAATGGAAGCTGGAGAGAGCAAGTATCCCCATTCCTGTAACCACAGACAATGCACAAAATATTGTGAATGCTATCCGTAATACAGCTAGCTTTGGACCACACGTCGGCTGCTTTGCACACAGCCTAAATCTCGCAGCTAAGAAAGTTGTCTCCCTCAACCCGGTGTCCCGTCTCCTCGGCAAGATCAGAAAAGTGGTGACATTTTTCCACAAAAGCACCACTGCCCACAAAGTTCTGGCGGAAAAACAGGTTATGTTAAACATACCACAACACCGATTAATTCATGACGTCACGACCCGCTGGAATACTGTACATGACATGCTGGAGCAACAACCAGCCATTTACTCTGCATTACTTGACAAGGCTGTGAAAAAGTCTGCAAAAGATATGTCAATGCTGACTGACAGTGAACTGAAGCTGGCAGAGGAACTCATCCAGCTGCTAAACCCACTTAAGAAGATGACAACTTTGATGAGCAGTGAATCAACTCCCACCTCATCCATGATTCTCCCTCTCAAAACAATGACACTGAAATCCATGGCACCAGATTCTCAGGACAGTCCAACCATCCGGGACGCCAAGGCAGCAGTCACCAAGGACTTGGAGAAGAGGTATACTGATCCAGATCTCCTGGACTTCCTGCACAGAGCCACAGTACTTGACCCAAGGTTCAAGTCATTACCCATTATTGATGAAGCCATGTGTGACCAAGTCTACAAGGACCTCACAAGTGAAATAATGGAGCATCAGGTATTTGATTTTTTTTTTAATAGACATTGTTATTGTTTTCATAATGTGAATTAAAGTTGCATAACTGATTTTCTTTTGCAGTTTCAAGAAGGCCCAAGCAACGAGTAGGACCAGGCTTCATCAGTATCCCCTCCTCAAAAGAAGACTGCCATGTCAGAATTATTTGGAGATCTTCTCAAAACAGAGCAGCAGACCAAAGCATGAGGTTTCCTCATACAAAGCAGCTGCTGGCCTTAATGTGGATGCTGATCCTTTCTGCTGGTGGAAAGAACATCAGGTCACATTCCCCCACATTTCACTGCAGGTGACATTGTGAGTGCCAGCCGTTCTCGGCTTGATCCAGAGCATGTGGATATGCTCATCTTTTTGCAGAAAAACCTCACCATAAAGACATAGATCTTTAACTGACTTGATGTTGCACTTTGTGCAATGTGTAAATTGTTTACACATTACCTAGCCTATTTATAACTGAGGAATATCACTTCCCTTATGCAGGTTGTATTAAGCCCTCATGTTCATTTGTTTTGGATACTGTACTTTGCATTGTTAACATTTTATATTTTTTATAACCTAAATAGTCAAGGCAAGCACTGTTTCAGTGTGCAGGTTGTATTAAGCCCTCTTGTTCAATTATTTTGGATGCTGCTGCACTTTACCTTGTTTAACGTTTTATATTTTTCATAACGGGTCAAGGAAATACTGTTTTTGAGGTTTTTGAGTCATCTTGCTCAGTTATTTTTGGATGCTGCACTTTACATTGTTGTAATGTTCACATTTTATATTATTCAGAACAAGAGGCCAAGGCAAGTACTGCCTTGGAGTGTGCAGGTTTGTTCAAGTATTTTGAATGGATGCTACAATTTGTTATGTTTACATTTAATTGTATTTTTAGTTGTAGTTTTTAGTACTTAACTTAATATTTAATTTGTGTGGGTTTATGTTTGCTGTTTACTTTGATCTGATCACTGTTTTTAATAAAAGTTTGTGGTTTGATTATATCTGTGCTACTTTTAATTATTTTTACATTGCAATATTGCCTTTGCTAGTCTGAGTAGTTTAATATTAAAATATCGAAATCGTATCGTTATCGTAGCCCCAAAACCGTGATACGTATCGAACCGTTGGAAAACTGTACCATTGCATCCCTAGTGACCATCAATCCGAACTTGGGGACTTAGACGAGGCTGACTTGACATAGTCCATAGCCTTCTCTGGAAGCGACGTTCCTCTCCGCCAGGCATGGTGATCCTGAACGTTGCCGGGTGTCTGAAGCTAAACCGGGCGCCCGCGATGTTCTGTAGAATCTTCCTTACGTCGTTGAAAGCCGCCCTTCTCTTCGCCTCTCTAGCAGTCAGATCTCCAAAGATGTGTATGGCCTTTCCGTTGTATTTGAGGTCTCCCTTCTCTCGGGCTCGGCGGAGAATCTGTTCTTTAACATGGAAGAAGTGTACCCTGAGAATGAAGGGTCTGGGTGGTTGCCCCGTCTTCTGTTTAGCTTGTGATAGCCGATGAGCTCGGTCGATAAGAGGTTGATCTTCGAAATCAAACAGGTCTTTTAGGAGGTTGGAAATAAATGTTGTCGGAGTTCTGCCCTCTTCCCCTTCTGCAATGCCGACTATCCTTACGTTGTTTCTCCTCGACCTGTTCTCTAGATCTTCACATTTACTCTGAAGTGCGCGAATCTCACCTTTGAGTGCACTCATTGTTACTTCCATATCGGCTAAGCCATCGCTAGTCTTTGTTGCAGAATCCTCTACAGCAGCTAGCCTCTCCTCTTGTAGATTGGTGGTCTGTTGCAGGGCCGCTGTTGTCGTACTCAGCTCGGACTTAACCGCGGCAATATCAGTTTGAAGTCCCTTTACTGCCGCCTCAATTGAATTACAAATGTCCGCTTTCATAGACTGAATCATATCTCTGAGCATAGTAGCCGTCACCTCCTCTTCCTCGTTAGCGTTTTGGTTAGCAGAAGCTCCACGCAATGCTTTTGGCTTAACCTGTTTGCCTGTGCCCGACATTCTTGGGACTGAAAACTTTAAATTGTTGTTTCGAGATAAGTTATAAATGTCCCTCAGCTATTTCAAAAGTAAAACATTGGTTAAATGGTCATTTTTGATCGATTGAAATTCCACCTGTCGGGAGCTGCTGAAAATCACGTCTGCATCTCACCAGCACAGCAGCGCCCCCTTTGTTGGTTATGTTTGAGTGCCTCTTTAATGTCCATTACCTTTGGTTTCAGAAGACACTCTGTGATGGGCAGTAGAGTCCTCGTCCTCCTGCTTAAGAGTCTCTGTGCTGGACTTCCATTCAGCCCTTGTGTTGGGGTGTTTCTGTGATCCAGTATGGACAGATATGGATCTTGCCCGGACATTTTTGCCTTTCTCATCAGCCGTTTGGCTGTCTTCACAGCTGATTCTGCTTTCCCATTACTTTGCGGGTAGCCAGGTGAGGAAGTAGTGTGAGTGAATTCCCACTTCTGGCTGAATTTCTCAAATTCTCTGGATGAATACTGGGGCCCGTTGTTCGAAACAACAACTTCTGGGATCCCCTGTCTGGCAAAGTGTGCTTTCAATTTCCTGATCACTGTGCTGGACAGCGTGTCTGGGAGGTAATCCATCTCCCAAAAGTTGGAGTAGTAGTCCACAGTTATCAGATAGTCTCTGCCTTCAAAACTGAATAGGTCTGTCCCCACTTTAGCCCATGGTCTGTCTGTGACCTCATGTGGCCTAAGTGTCTCTTTCTGTTGTTTGTAATCTACTGATCTGCATATGTCACACTTTGTCACAAATGTCTTTATGTGCTCATTCATGCCCGGCCAGTAAACACAGTCTCTTGCCCTTCTCAGGCAACCCTCAATCCCCAGATGTGATGAGTGAATCCGTTGTGTGATGTCTGTCTCTGTAGCGATTCAGGGATGATAACTCTCTCTCCCCTGAAAACAAGTCCATCCTGGGTGCTCAGTTCATCCTGAAAGGAAAAGTAATGCACTATGTCACCAGGTACATCATGCCTGTTCTGTTCCCAACCTGTCTGTATGGCGTTGATCAGGGTCTGCAGCTTTTTGTCTGTCTGTGTCGCAGCCCGTATTTCACTCGGCCTCTCTGCTGAGATCGGAACAAACGCTACCATGTTGACAACTTCAATTTCCATGTCTCTCTGTCCCTTGTGAGCATCATTCAGGTATGCTCTGCTCAGCGTGTTGGACAGTAGCATGTCACGGCCAGGAACATAGGTGACATTTAGGTCATACTTTTGTAGTCTCAACAACATTCTCTGTAGTCGTTTTGGTGCATTCCACAGGGGTTTTTTGATGATATTTTCCAGTGGTTTATGGTATGATTGGACATTAACAGGTCGGCCATATGTGTACTGATGGAACTTCTCCATTCCAAATACTATGGCGAGGCATTCTTTTTCAATTTGGGCATAGCCCCTTTCTGTCTGTGTTAGTGCCCTGCTCCCATACGCCACGGGTCTGCCATTCTGTGTCAAGGCCGCTCCCAGCCCGGTTTCACTGGTGTCGCACTGCAGTGTTAGTTCCATCTCCGGCTCATAGTATTTCAAGACCGGTACCTGTGTTATTTTGTCCTTTAGTCTCTTGAATGCACTCTCCTGTACATCAGTCCACTCCCACAGACTCTCCTTGTGTGTGAGCTGCCTCAGTATCTCGCAGTCATCTGAGAGGTGTTCATAGAACTTGGCTAAATAGTTCACCATCCCTACCAGTCTCTGTACGCCTTTCACGTCTGTAGGTGGTGGCATGTCTGCGATCGCTCGAACCTTCTCAGGATCGATTTTCAAGCCCTCAGCTGTGAGAAGGTGTCCGATGTAAGGTACCTCCTGCTTTCTGAGCTTGAGTTTTCCCGCGTTCAACTTGATATTCCTCTCTCTACACCTCTAAAGGAACTGTCTGAGTTTGTTGTCATGGTCCAGATTTGCACTCTGCCATGTTTCGCCTTCTCCTGTGATGAGAACATCATCTGTAATGATGTAGATGCCTGGCAAGCCTTCCAGTGCTTGCATCAGCTTGCGTTGAAAAACCTCTGGTGCTGGGCTGATACCCATCGGCATCCTGAGCCATCTAAATCTGCCAAAGGGTGTGGCAAAAGTAGTAAGGTAGCTGGATTCTTCTGCAAGCTTTACGTGCCAAAATCCATGTTTCACATCACAGACAGTGAAAACTTTTGCCCTTGCTATGTCTGGCAAAATGTCATCAATAGTAGGCAGTGGGAAGTGATTTCTCTTTAGAGCCCTGTTTAATGGTCTTGGGTCTATGCAGATTCTGGGCTTGCCTGTCGGTTTCTGCACAGATACCATGGCACTAATCCAGTCCGTACTGCAGTCAACCGGTGCAATAATCTCTCTGTCCACAAGACTCTGAAGTTCCTCACAAAGGGGTTTCATCATTGCTACAGGGACTCTTCGCTTTGGTAGTTTCACAGGTTCTACAGTGGAGTCAATTTCTATCTTGTATTCTCCTTCCAAGCATCCATCCCCAGTGAACACATCATTGAACTCAGTCTTTATCTCATCTAGTGTCCATGTAGTCTCACTGGTGTCTGATGTGGACACAATAGTGTCAGTGGCAAATATGTTCTCATATTGTACTTTGATGAGTTTCATGGTTTCACTAGCCTTTCTGCCAAGCAGGGGTATTTTGCAGTCCTCACCCACCACTTGAAACTCCAGCCTGTACAATTTCTTGTTTCTGGGATTTCTCACTTTGACTCTGCATTTGCCAACTGGGCGCATCTTTGACTTGTTGTACATCACCAGCACTTTATCTGTTTGCTCAATTGACGTGTCTGGATTTAGCATATGTATTGGTATCACATTGCATGTCGCTCCACAGTCAATCTGAAAGTTTACCAGGTTGTCGTTGATCATCATTCCAGCAAACAACTGTTGTGTTTCTTTCTGTGTCATTTTTGTGTCTTTTATGTGATTCACAGCCTCCACCTCCTGTGTAACTGCTGTGACTGTCATAATGTCCTGTTCTGCGACAGCATGCACCTTCTTCCTTTGTTCTCTGTGACTCACCTTGCTCCTGCATGTCACTGCGAAGTGGTTTTCTTTCCCACTCTTTTTGCATCTTTTCCCAAAAGCAGGACATTTCATCTTTTGTCTGTCATGCATTTTGCCAAAGAATTTGCATGATATTTCTGTGCTTTTGTCAGTTTTTATTTTCCGCTGGAAAGCATGTATTTCCTCCTCCACTTGTCCCTCTATAGTCTTACTGTGCTCTCTTGAGATTTCCATCGCTCTGCACACTTTTAGGCATTTTTCTAGAGTCAAATCATCCTCTCTGAGCAGCCTTTCTCTCCAAGTTGAGCTGTGCGTGCCACAAACAATCCTGTCTCTGATAAGGGAATCTTGTAGCCCACCGAAATTACAGGTGCTGGCTAGCATCCTCAAATCTGTGATGTATTTGTCAATCGTTTCGTTTGGGCCTTGATTTCTGGCAAAAAAGCGATATCTTTCCAAAGTTTCATTGACTTTAGGAGAGCAATGTGCATCAAACTTCTCCAGCATACGACCCACAGTCCTGTTTGTCGTACTCACGTCACTCATTAGCGTGTTGCAAAGCTCTCTTCCACGCTCTCCGATGATGTATTGAAAAAGCATCACCCTCGTAGTCTCGTCCGCGCCCGGCATTGCGAGTCCCATATAAAGAATAAATTCCTCTCTCCACGATTTCCAAGACTTTGCGAGATTGTTTGCGTCCATATCCCACTGTGCGTGCGCTTTTAATCCATCCATCCTCGCTAGCAAACATGTGTCTTCACCTGCACACTTTGTCCGGATCTGTTGTCTTTAGTTATGTTGCGGGTCGTAGTTCGTCAGTCAGACCGCTGCCACCATGTTTCAGTTTGCCCTGTCTTTCACTGACTATACAAACTGGACGGTTGAGTATTACCCTTACTCACAGGGAACTTTATTTCAGTTGAATACTCTTTCTCAACGTACAACGTAAACTCTAATTTTCGCATTACAACAACAACTGCGCATGTGCGATGTTTCAGCTAATACAGTCCATGTGAAACCATATTAAACAATCACATTGTTACATTGTGGAAAGGAACATTGAAAGGAACGACAGGTTTTTGGAAAGTAGTTGAAAAGTAAGGTTTTCCACTTCCAAATGTAGTTGAGTCAAAGTATAAAGTCTCACAAAACAATGATACTCAAGTAAAGTACAGATCCGGGGGACTGATGTAGACGGATTTCTTCGGTGCTCCTCTCCGCGACTCAAATAATTGTCTTTATACCGCATCTTTTTGGTTCACTACACTGTAAGTGTATGTATATATCTTCCTAAGGACCATAACGAACTGGAAATCCACCATGCCAAAGCCTAACACCTCCAGCAAAGCTAAAACCACCGATAGCCAACCCACTGGAGCCAGCAGAGCTAGCGCCATTAGCTGTAATGTTAGCCATGCTAGCGACTCTCCCACCAAGCTGAATGCGCCTCCGGATAAAACCTATGATATGTGTAAGGAGCTGTGCAAAGAGTCGGTCCTGCGCTGCATTAATGAGCGTTTTGATGCCTCTGAGGCTAAGTTTCAGTCACTCTCAGCCATGCAGGCCGACCTACAAGCCCGGATGGTTGACCAGGAGGGAGCTTCCAGCAACCTTGACATTCGCATGTCGGCACTCGAGACAAAGTGCGCAGAGCTGGCGGGACAAAACGCTCAACTTCGCAACAAGGTGCTTGATCTGGAGGTTCGCTCCCGGCGGCACAACATTAAAATCGTGGGGATAGCGGAAGGTGAGGAAGAAGGCAAGCCTACGGAGTTTGTATCCAGGCTGATCCCTGAACTGCTTGGCGAGGAACACTTTCCGCAACCAGTTAAAGTTGACAGGGCACACTGATCCCTCCAGCCGAAACCAGCCACCGGGGCCAGACCGCGTACCATCCTGGCACACATCCATCATTTTCAAGAGAAGGAACTGATTCTTCGCCTTGGTCAACAACAGTCCATGGAGCATGGGGGAGGCAAGGTTCTTATCTTCCCGGACTACACCAGCGAGGTCATGGCCCAACGTCACGCCTTTAAAGAAGTGCTACAGGCTCTGCGCGAGAAAGGAATAAAACACAGCCTACGCTACCCGGCTAAGCTGTATGTTTACCCCCAAGATGGTGGAGAACCCAGGGTCTTCACGGACGCGACGAAAGCAGCGAGATCCCTGGAGAAAAACAATGCACAAGAAGGAGAGTAGACTAACGTACTTTTCACTCAATTCACTGCTGTGCCAAGGTGAGGCAACTATTCAATGCAGCTGAACTGCCATTTGTAGCATCGGGACTCTTTACAGACTATTGTCTATTTATATATGTGTTATCACTGTGGCCCGTTTAAAATCGCTGCCATGTCCACACAGCCTGAGATGCTGATATTGTTTAAGGCTTATTTTGCGGTATCATACAGTTCAAGTTATTACAATGTTGCGGGGAGGAGCTGGTGGTAATAGTTTAGTAGTTACTTGCCCAGCAGCTCCTTTGATTTAATAATGAGATGCTATGTGCCAGGTTCGAGTAGGCGCAAGGTGGGGTGGGAGGGAGGGAGAGAGAGAGGGACTCTGTTCTGTTCTGTTCTTCTCCTCTGTTTGGTTGT
Organism: Scomber japonicus; assembly: GCF_027409825.1. Taxonomy (NCBI): domain Eukaryota; kingdom Metazoa; phylum Chordata; class Actinopteri; order Scombriformes; family Scombridae; genus Scomber; species Scomber japonicus. The sequence goes on along the minus strand of NC_070583.1, from coordinate 3,450,576 downwards.
TTGTTTGTTTTTTATATGGTCAGTGCTTTACTTTATGTCACTTGGTTGTATGGAACATCTCTGTCCTGTGGAATGGACAATATATTTGTAAAATTACACACTATTAATGAATAGAGTGGTGAAATTTGTGAGCTTTAATGTAAATGGTTTAAACGGACCAGTCAAACGGAAAAGGGTCTTAACACACTTGAAGAAACTGAAAATTGACATTGCCTTTATACAAGAAACCCATTTGACCACATTGGAACATAAGAAATTGAAAAGGGATTGGGTAGGACACGTAATATCATCATCTTTTAACTCTAAAGCTAGGGGAGTAGCTGTTTTAATAAATAAGAACACTCCTGTAACATTTGGAGAAACTGTTGTTGATACACTGGGGAGGTATGTTTTAGTGAACTGTCAGATTTACTCAGAACCCTGGAATCTCTTAAATCTTTACGCACCTAATTACGATGATGATTCATTTGTTCAAGATATATTCTTAAAGGTGTCAGGGGGAGGGAAAAATATTCTTATAGGGGGTGATTTTAATTTCTGTTTGGACCCTCTTCTAGATTCAGAGTCAGCTCTGTCAGTGTCTAAATCTAAAGCAGCTAAAATTACCATAGAATTCATGAAGGAACTAAACTTAATTGATGTGTGGAGACAAATGCACCCTCAAACCCGAGATTACTCCTTTTACTCTGGTCGCCATAACTCTTTTACTCGAATTGATCTTTTCTTGATGTCGACGCAGCTAGTTCACAGGGCAGTAGAATCTGAGTACTTATCTAGAATACTATCAGATCACTCACCCCTGACCCTATCCATTTATATGCCAGAAAAGGCTAAACCCTACTCTCCTCCAAAAACCGGATTTCTGCAAATTCATAAGGGATCAGATTGGGCTTCTCCCAATAGTTTCATATTATGGGACACGCTAAAGGCTTTTTTAAGGGGACAAATAATCTACATACACCAAAAGTATCAAAAAGAAGTACATGGCAGAATTAGAAGAATTGGAAACAGACATTTTAAAACTAGAAAAAGAATTTCAACAATCCAAATCTAAGGACGTACACCAGTTATTAGTAAATAAAAAGCTTCAATATAATACTTTACATACTTATAAAACATTTTGAGAAGCAAACAAAAATATTACGAATTGGGGGAGAAGGCACACAAAATTCTGTCTTGGCAACTAAGAAGAGAGGAAAGTTCTAGGACAATTAACTCAATTGAAACTGATACGGGCTCTGTATGATATAACCCAACCGAATTTAATGACTCATTCAGACAATTTTATACACAATTATATACATCAGAACCACCAGAAAGCCTGAGTAACATTGATGATTTCCTGTCCACAATTGACCTGCCCAAACTTGGTCAGGAAGACCGAAATAGTCTTGATTTACCTTTCACATTAAAAGAAATTGAGCTCTGAAATTGAGTAATGAGCTCTGGGCTCATTACAAGCAGGTAAATCACCGGGAGAAGATGGGTTTCCTCCAGAATTTTACAGGGAATTAAAAAATATAACAACTGTGATTCATAAAAAAAATAGAGATCCATTGAAGTGCTCTTCATATCGGCCAATTTCATTGTTAAATACTGACTACAAATTGATTTCAAAAGCCATGTCAAACAGACTTGGTCATTACTCTCTACCATAAACCCCAGGCAAAGGTCAGCACCAATGGACAGGCATCAACTACATTTCATTTAAGCAGGTCGAGTCGACAGGGTGTGTAGTGAGCTGGGTGGCAGCCGAAGGCGGGGACCTTGGCGGTCCGATCCTCGGCTGCAGAAGCTAGCTCTAGGGACGTGGAACGTCACTTCTCTGGTGGGGAAGGAGCCTGAGCTGGTGCGTGAGGCTGAGAAGTTCCGGCTAGATATAGTCGGCCTCACCTTGACGCACAGCAAGGGCTCTGGAACCAGTCTCCTCGAGAGGGGTTGGACTCTCGTCCACTCTGGAGTTGCCACTGGTGTCAGGCGCCGGGCAGGGGTGGCAATACTTATTGCCCCCCAGCCCCCCAGGACTCCCTCCGCCTTCGGGTGGGGGGACGGATCCTGACTGTTGTTTGTGCCTATGGTCTGAACAGCAGCTCAGAGTATCCAGCCTTTTTGGACTCCTTGGAGGGGGTGCTGGAAAACACTCCCCCTGGGGATTCCCTCGTTCTGCTGGGGGACTTCAACGCCCATGTTGGTAGCGACAGTGAGACCTGGAAGGGTGTGATTGGGAGGAACGGCCCCCCCGATCTGAACCCGAGCGGTGTTCTGTTATTGGACTTCTGTGCTCGTTGCGGATTGTCCATAACGAACACCATGTTCAAGCATAAGGGTGTCCATATGTGCACTTGGCACCAGGACACCCTAGGCCGCAGTTCGATGATTGACTTTGTAGTCGTGTCGTCGGACTTGCGGCCGCATGTCTTGGACACTCGGGTGAAGAGAGGGGCGGAGCTGTCAACTGATCACCACCTGGTGGTGAGTTGGCTCCGATGGTGGGGGAGGATGCCAGTCAGACCTGGCAGGCCCAAACGCATTGTGAGGGTCTGCTGGGAACGTCTGGCAGAGTCTCCTGTCAGAGAGAGTTTCAACTCACACCTCCGGGAGAGCTTCAACCATGTACCGGGGGAGGCGGGGGACATTGAGTCCGAGTGGGCCATGTTCCGTGCCTCCATTGTTAAGGCGGCTGACCGGAGCTGTGGCCGCAAGGTGGTCGGTGCCTGTCGGGGCGGCAATCCCCGAGCCCGCTGGTGGACACTGGCGGTGAGGGATGCTGTCAAGCTGAAGAAGGAGTCCTATAGGTCCTTTTTGGCCTGTGGGAGGCAGCAGACAGGTACCGGCAGACCAAGCGGAGCGCAGCTAGGGCGGTCGCTGAGGCAAAAACCCGGACATGGGAGGAGTTCGGTGAGGCCATGGAAAAAGACTTCCGGACGGCTTCGAAGAGATTCTGGACCACCATCCGGCGTCTCAGGAGGGGGAAGCAGTGTGCCGTAAACACTGTACGGTGGGGACGGTGCGCTGCTGACCTCGACTCGGGACGTTGTGGATCGGTGGAAGGAATACTTCGAAGACCTCCTCAATCCCACCAACACGCCTTCCGGTAAGGAAGCAGGGCCGGGGGACTCGGGTGTGGGCTCTCCTATCTCTGGGGCTGAGGTTGCCGAGGTGGTTAAAAAGCTCCTCGGTGGCAGGGCCCCGGGGGTGGATGAGATCCGGCCCGATTTCCTCAAGGCCCTGGATGTTGTGGGGCTGTCATGGTTGACACGACTCTGCAGCATCGCGTGGACATCGGGGGAAGTGCCTCTGGATTGGCAGACTGGGGTGGTGGTCCCCCTTTTTAAGAAAGGGGACCGGAGGGTGTGTTCCAATTACAGGGGAATCACACTCCTCAGCCTCCCTGGTAAGGTCTATTCGGGGGTGCTGGAGAGGAGGGTCCGTCGGGTAGTTGAACCTCGGATTCAGGAGGAGCAGTGTGGTTTTCGTCCGGGCCGTGGAACAGTGGACCAGCTCTACACCCTCTGCAGGATCTTTGAGGGTGCATGGGAGTTTGCCCAACCAGTCCACATGTGTTTTGTGGACTTGGAGAAGGCATTCGACCGTGTCCCTCGGGGGATCCTGGGGGGGGGTTCTCCGGGAGTACGGGGTATCGGACCCCTGATAAGGGCCGTCCGTTCCCTGTATGACCGGTGTCAGAGCTTGGTCCGCATCGCCGGTAGTAAGTCGGACTTGTTTCTGGCGAGGGTTGGACTCCGCCAGGGCTGCCCTTTGTCACCGATCCTGTTCATAATTTTTATGGACGGGATTTCTAGGCGCAGCCAGGGTGTGGAGGGGGTCCGGTTTGGTGACCTCAGGATTGGGTTACTGCTTTTTGCAGATGATGTGGTCCTGTTGGCTTCATCACACCGTGACCTCCAACTCTCACTGGATCGGTTCGCAGCCGAGTGCGAAGCGGCCGGGATGAGAATCAGCACCTCCAAATCCGAGGCCATGGTCCTCAACCGGAAAAGGGTGGAGTGCACTCTTCGGGTCGGGGATGAGATTCTGCCTCAAGTGGAGGAGTTCAAGTACCTCGGGGTCTTGTTCACGAGTGAGGGAAGGATGGAACGGGAGATCGACAGGCGGATCGGTGCGGCATCTGCAGTAATGCGGACTCTGCACAGATCCGTCGTGGTGAAGAGGGAGCTGAGCCGAAAGGTGAAGCTCTCGATTTACCAGTCGATCTTCGTTCCTACCCTCACCTATGGTCATGAGCTTTGGGTAGTGACCGAAAGAACAAGATCGCGGGTACAAGCGGCCGAAATGAGCTTCCTCCGTAGGGTGGCTGGGCTCTCCCTTAGAGATAGGGTGAGAAGCTCAGTCATCCGGAGGGAGCTCGGAGTAGACCTACTGCTCCTCCGCGTCGAGAGGAGCCAGATGAGGTGGTTCGGGCATCTAATTAGGATGCCTCCCGGACGCCTCCCTGGTGAGGTGTTCAGGGCACGTCCCACCGGTAGGAGACTCCGGGGAAGACCCAGGACACGCTGGAGAGACTATGTCTCTCGGCTGGCCTGGGAACGCCTCGGGGTCCCCCGGGAAGAGCTGGACGAAGTGGCTGGGGAGAGGGAAGTCTGGGCTACCCTGCTTAGGCTGCTGCCCCCGCGACCCGACCCCGGATAAGCGGAAGAAGATTGATGGATGGATGAATGGAGTCGATAGGGATGTCCTTTGTCCCCAGCACTCTTTGTCCTAGCAATAGAGCCTTTAGCTGAGGCAATAAGACAGGATCCTGATATTAAGGGCTTTCAGGCGGGTCAAACGGTTCATAAGATTAACCTCATGGCAGATGATATTATTTTATACTTAAAAGACCCTTGTAACTCTCTCTCAAAATTACAAGTTATATTAAATACCTATGGCAATATCTCAGGCTATAAGGTGAATCTGGAAAAAAGTGAAATTATTCCATTGACAAATTTTGATCATTCCAACCTCCAGTGTACGAGTCCATTCAAATGGCCTATAGATAGCATAAAATACCTGGGGATAATGGTAGACAATAACCTAAAGCACTTATATAAATTGAATTATCTCCCACTGCTTGGTAAGATTGAAGATGATTTGTCTAGGTCGATGGGTTTGCCGCGTACCTTAATTGGCAGAGTTAATTAAATTTAAATAGTATTAAAATGAATATACAACCGAGATTGCAATATTTGTTCCAATCCCTGCCCATTCCATTACCACAAATTTTTTAGAACTCTCAATGGACATGTTAGGCAATTCATATGGAATTGTAAAGTGTCCCGGATATCCATGGCAAAGTTAACATGGGACTATGGTTCAGGGGGACTTCGGCTCCCCAGTTTTAAAGACTACTACTTGGCAGCTCAGATGAGGTTCATTTCCTCTTTTTTTCAGGACAGTGACACCCCTTCTTGGGTACAAATCGGACTACACCCCCTAAAAGAAGACACCCATAGACACTTCATTTATAAGTACAATCCCGGAACCATTATCAAGATGACACATAACCCCATACTGAGGCACCTGATCAATTTCTGGTATGAGGTCCATAAAAATATGGCATTGAAGGTGGGCTTGTCACCTAAAACACCTTTAACGCAAAATGAACTCATATCCATGACTCTGGACAATATGAGTCTGGATATATGGCATGTGAAAGGAATCCATCACTTGGAAGACTGCTTTGACAAGGGAATTTTAATGTCATTTGAACACCTGAAGAAGAAATATAGCTTGCCCAATCAGACTTTCTTTTGTTATCTTCAGATAAGATCCTTCCTGAGAGCTAATCTAGGCCCTGAAATGATATTGCCTGTCATGAATGATATTGAGAAATTTCTCTATGAAGGGAACACATGTAAATTCATTTCTAAAATGTATCACCTGTTGATGAATAAGGGTCAGAAACCAGGCTTGCATAAGTCTAGACTGAAATGGGAGTCAGATCTTAATGTTGCAATTGATGAGCAGTTATGGGCTGATTTCTGTCAAAACAGCTCATCAGCTACTATCAACGCCTGGTATAGACTGATTAACTATAATATTTTACATCAGCTTTATCTTACCCCAGAAAAGCTACACTCGTTCAAAAATGACCTGTCAGATAAGTGCTTCAGATGTAAAACTGAAGTGGGTTCCTTTCTGCACTGTACCTGGCAATGTACTAAAGTGAGGCCTTTCTGGAATGATATCTGCTCCACTTTAACCAAGATCACAGGAGTCAATGTTCCAATGGACCCTGAACTGTGTCTATTGGGAAACTTTACATGTATTCGAGACTATCTTAACAATGCTCAATTCAAATTTATGGATGTTGCCCTATGTGTGGCAAAGAAGTGCATTGCAGTGTCTTGGAAATCTGATTCCCGTGTTTTTATTGATGGGTGGTCTTTGGAAATGAATAACTGCATCCCTCTTGAAAAAATCACATATTGTGTCAGAAAGCGTTATGACACCTTTTTAAAAAATTGGCAGCCATACTGAGACCATATTGATCCATCTCCTGCACCAAGTACTTAATGTAGTTGTTTGTACTAACTTCACACACTGACTGTATGTTGTTGTTTTATTTTTTTATTTTTTATTTTTTCTCCCCTGGTGGAGGGGGTTGGGGGGGCTGTATCTTTCTTTCTCTTGTTGTATCTATGTCTATACTGTTGCTATATTATACAAAACTGAAAATAAAATAATCCAAAAAAAAAAAAAAGTAAAGTACAGATCCGCTAAAAAGTTACTTAAATACGGTAACAAATTACTTGTACTTCGTTACTGTCCACCACTGCACAAACACACACACACACACACACACACACACACACACACACAAACAAACATAAATGTGTGTCTATATATCTATCTATCTATCTATCTATCTATATATCTTAATTTTATAAGACTAAATGATTACACATGGCTACCAGCTTGGTTTAAGGTGAATACAGACAAACTTTCACCCTTCAGCAAATTAATGTGAAAACATCCATCTAACTCATACATCATTCTGCACATGAAGTAGCTGGTAGCCATGTGGCTAGACCATAGATAAATAGATAGATAGATAGATAGATAGACACAAATATATGTTTGTGTGTGTCTGTGTGTGCGTGTGTGTGAAGGTCTGCCAGGTGCCTTTCAAAGTAAAGATTTGAGAATTAATAATCATTTAGTCTTATAAAATTAAGATAGATAGATAAATAAGATAGATAGATAGATAGATAGACAGCTAGACACACATTTATGTTTGTGTGTGTGTGTGTGTGTGTGTGTGTGTGTGTGTGTGTGTGTGTGTGTGTGTGTGTGTGTGTGTGTGTGTGTGTGTGTGTGTGTGTGTGTGTGAAGGTCTGCCAGGCGCCTTTCAAAGTACAGATTTGAGAATTAGTATTTAGTCTTATAAAATTAACCTGGGTGCCATCACTCACATAATAACCTTTGACCTGAGAACATAATAATATACAGATGTAAGGGTTTCAGTAGACAGATGCTTTTCATTTCTAATTTCTAGTCATTTCTTCATATTAACTGAGTCAAAGGTCTTCCAAATCAACCATCACTACAGGACTGTGACATAGATAGATAGATAGATAGATAGATAGATAGATAGATAGATAAATAGATTATCTATTTATCTATCTATCTATCTATCTATCTATTATAGATAGATAGATAGATAGATAGATAGATAGATAGATAGATAGATAGATAGATAGATAGATAGATATACAGACAGACACACATTTATGTTTATGTGTGTCTGTGTGTGTGAAGGTCTGCCAGGTGCCTTTCAAAGTAAAGATTTGAGAATTAATAATTATTTAGTCTCATAAAATTAAGATAGATAGATAGATAGATAGACACACATTTATGTTTGTGTGTGTCTCTCTGTGTGTGAAGGTCTGCCAGGTGCCTTTCAAAGTAAAGAGGACCTTTGACCTGAGAACATCGTTGACATGCTGTTACTGTAGTAATGGAGCTCAGTGTGATTTTGCATTGCTTAAAGAAAATGCTGTGATTTTAATTGATTCTAAAATGATGGAGATGATAGATAAATAGATAGATAGATGTAAGGGTTCTGTGTGTGCTGTTTCAGTAGACGGATGCTTTTCATTTCTAATTTCTCGTAATCTTTTCATATTAATTGAGTCAAAGATCTTCCGAATCAACCATCACTACAGTACTGTTGCTTCATTGTCCCATATGTGACCTACTATGTAGAAGTGTGGAGGAACACATAGAAAACAAACACAGATCCAACATCTTCACCCTGTAAAAAAAAAGTGGAGCCATAAGAATTATGGCACTGAAGTAAAAGCACTAAAGTTTAAGGATCTGGTTTTACTTCAAAACTTTTAATAATATCCAAGGGTTGTTTTAAATGATTTGGTACAGTGTGTCTTTTTTACTGGTTTATTTGAATGTGTTTTGGCTTTGATTTGATGATTGAATGATTCATATTTTGTTGGTTATTTTACTGTTATTTCTATTTTGGTATGTGTCATTGTCTATATATTCTACTTTATATAATAATAAATGAATAAACGAAATAAGAACCTCTGGTCTCCGGCGCTTCAGCAGCGTCCCTGAATGCCTCCAACAGAGTGGCCGGACAGCGACACTCAGTGGCGGATTAGAGCAACTGCAGCTTGTTTCTATACTTCTGAGCTTCACTGTTTTCAGCTCACTCCTGATTTTTATGTGTGTATGAACTTTTAAACTGTCCGCAGCAAGATGAGCTGTTAATGTGTGTTATTAATATTGTATATTTCAGTTTAATGACTTTTAACATGTGAGAAGTAGAGTAACGCATTAAAAGATGTATTGTTGAGTTTTTATTTGACAGTCTGTGGAGACTGTTGAAATAAAGCAGCTCTGTACACGAACTGCTCAACAGTGAACAGACACAGTGGAGGAAATGGTAAGTTTAGGTGAAATTTTTTATTTGAAAAGTGACTGTGTAATGTTAAAAATGTCTCTGGCAACTGGCTGCTGTGCTGCTACTGACACATACAGACACAAACAGAAACAATAAAGACAGAAAACATGTTTTTAGGAAGTTTTATTGTGTTTTTTTTTGTTGCTGTTTTTATTAGTTCATTAAAGACATTTGTTAAGTGAGACACTCTATATGCTCTGTAAAGCCACGCTACCACCACTGAGCTTCACTGTTTTCCCCAGTTTGTAATTTGTAACCTCATAAATTTTTGTAAATAAGTGAGAAAAAAGTCAGAAAATGAGGAACGCTTCACGAATTTGCGTGTCATCCTTGTACCTCCGTCGTGCACGTCTTCTCTGACCCAATTCCTCACACTTTTGACCAATATCTGTCTGCTGTCCGTGATCATGTCGAGCTCAGCCAATCAAGTTGCTGTATCTGCAAATCTGAAACTGGGATTTAGAGTACAGACAAACTTTCATGTTATGTTGTAATCCTTAAGATTTCGGTCCTGGTTAATTTGGCAAGTGCAATTTAATAATACAGCAAACACTTATCCAGCAGCTAAAACAGGCAACTGGGTATCTGTTTGCAGAACAACCAACAAAACTGACTGCATTTTAAGGAAACCACCCCTGTACCTTTCCCTGAGATAACACAACCCATAAAGGAAACCACCTGTCTGCAGCACTGTCACAGCATCAGGTGGGGGAGCGTACGGATGCAACATGTGCAGCCAGGTTTTCCATTCGGTGTACAGAGAATGCACCCCACCTCCTTTTGACTCTTCAGGCTGTACCAACCCCCACTCATCTATCTATCTATCTATCTATCTATCTATCTGTCACAGTACTGTAGTGATGGTTGATTTGGAAGACCTTTGACTCAATTAATGTCAGGTTCAGGCAACCTAAAACATTTAAAATATCAGACAAAGGGAGACAAGACACAGCGTTAGAGTTTTCTCTTGCAAGGAGAACGTAGAGATATGCTCAGTTACAAATCTCCTCCCGTTCTGAGTCATATCCCGTTGAACCCTTTCTTTTTATTCTCTTCGGGCGCTCCCTAGTTACATAACCGTTGCTGCTCTAAAGGGTTGGGGTCACACAGCAGCAACGTAATCAAAAACCTACATATTTGCATTAAATATCAACAGTGGTTATCCTCTTGCTGTTAGGCGCAGTTCCTCTTTTGCAGAGATAACCTGAGTTTCATCTACGTTATCAGCCTGCAGGGCTGCGTCATCAGCCTGCAGTCGCGTACCCACTCCTATAACTCCCTAAAAGTATTTTAAGCATACAGCACACTTGCACACTGAAATAGAAAAGGTTAGATGCAAATATAAAAAGGTAAATATGAGATAACTTTTGTACAATTATTCCATCATTTCCCTCCTGTTTATCACATATTTGCCCAAATTCTCATATCACTTAGGTTAACCACTTCAAAAGATTTTCAGTTGTAAGATCATTTTTATGAGCACAAATAAGTTCACACTCAGAGTTCGTTATCTTACTGTTTGCCAGTCAGGATCAACATCGGACGGAATGGGGAATAGGTCAGGTAAATTATTTTCAGGATCGTCATCATCATTTCCATTTTAATACACGTATAATTGCCTCTAGCTATTTTCTTGGAGAACAACGGCTTTTTCTTTTCTGCCGTTGTGACCCAAAAACTACAATTTTGGCTAGGGTTTGTGTTATTCATAACATCTATAACACACTCCTGTGGTATCACTGCTGGGACAATTTACAAAAGCGGTCTTGGTCCCATGCAAACCACACAGTCAGTCTTAGTCATATTAGCAGCTTGTTCTACCATTAACAACCAATTATTATTAGTTCCAGAAACACCAGTTGTGACTTGGAACCACTGTCCACAGTCACATTATTTGCCATCCGAATTCGTCCTCCTTTCTTGTAGGTTCTTCTTGGCATTTCAGGTTTGATTCGGCTTCCATAACATAGGACTGCTCTAAATTGAGGATCTCTTCCACTGGAATATGCCCACCGGCTTATGGATAAGCACACAGGTTTGTCAGACTGATATTTCAGTACCAGACCATCTTGGAGTCATTTTGGCCAAAAGACCTCCTCTACTAGGCTTGGTGGCTTGTAAGATCTTCACTGACTTTCAGGTGTACTCGGACTCTAAATGTCCAAGTCCACCTTATTATCGGTCTTTGGCTCACCTCCCCTGTCGGAGTCTTCAGTCGAAATGATCTTTTTGCAGTGTATTAACTGGATCCAAGTTGATCTTTCTGCTATTTTTAATGCTGTGGGGGTTGTTATCAGTACCTGATACAGCCCTTCCCACTTTGGTGAGTGGCAGTGTTTCTTTTTTATGCTTCTTATTAGCACCCAATCTCCTGGTTCCACTAATTGGATTTCCTGCTGGGAAACAGAAGGATTTTCATCAATTTGTTTCTGTTTTTGTTTTTCCAGCATGTTTCTCATGTAGTCAGCTAGATTAGCTTCTTCATCTATTTCCCATTTATTCTTAAATTGAGGTGACCTGTAAGGCCTTCCAAACAATGTCTCATAAGGTGTCAATCCAGCAGTGCTTGTAATGTTAATATACAATTTTACCAGGTCTAAACATTGTGTCCATAATCTGCCTGTTTCCTCCATACATTTCTTCAGCCTATTCTTAATTGTTCCATTCATCCTTTCTACTAATCCTGCACTTTGAGGGCGGTATGCACAATGATTTTTTAAATCTATGTGGAACATTGCACCACTCTTTTTAACCACTTGGTTAACGAAATGGGTTCCATTATCACTATATATCTTCTCAGGAATTCCATACCTGGGAATAATATCCTTACAAAGTGCTTTTGCCACCGTCAAGGCGTCTGGATTCTTGGTTGGGAAAAGTTCAATCCATTTCGAAAATGCACCTATTATGACTAAGCAATACTTTTTCCCTTCACTTTGGTTTAACTCTATAAAGTCCATATGGATAATCTGAAATGGGTACTGAGGTGTGGGAAAACGCCCTCTACGCGGTCTCAGATTTCCTTGTGGATTATGTTTAGCACAGGTCAAACATGCTCTACAAAAATTTTTTGAATAAGAGTAAAATCCATAAGTGGTATAGTATTGATGTATCCCTCCTGTTGAGACATGTGTTACACCATGGCTCAATATTGCTGCCCATTTATAGAGGTTCTTTGGTAGGACAGGTTTATCATTTGGTCATACATAGATGTCATTTTGTAATTTAGTTCCGTTCTTTTCCCATATGTTTTTGTTTTATTTTCAGATTGTGGACTTTGTTGTTGCATGTCTTTTAGTGTGGTATCCTCTAAATTAGTTTGTTCTTCTAGGGTCAATATATTGAATTGACAGCTGCTTTTAGCACTGTGGTTTGAGTCACTACCGCATATCCTGTTTGGGTTTTCCCCTTTTCATCTTTTTTAGAGGAACCATCTACAAACAAATTTTCCCCTGTTTCTAATGGTAAATCTTTTAAATCAGCTCTACTTTTTGCCATTTGTTCTGCTAATTCTTGACAGTCATGCTTCATTCCATCTTCTGGTAATGGTAATAAGGTGGCGGGATTTAGGGTTGTACATCTTTCAATAGTAAGATGTGGTTGGGACAATAAAGTCATATTTGTTTGTAACAACAGTGCCGAGACTGCATGTGGCACGTTCAAAGTCAAAGGATGAAACAATACTATAGTTGCAATTGTTTCCACAGCCATGGATGCTGCTATTACTGCTCTTACACAATGTGGTAGTGCACAAGCCACACTATCTAACTTTGAGGAAAAATAAGCTATAGGCTTCATCTTATCTCCATATTGTTGTGCCAATACAGAGGTCATAAAATGACCTTTACAGTCAACCATCTGAATGAATGGTTTGTTATAGTCTGGCAATGCTAGTGCTGTACTGGACACTAACACTTGCTTTACTTCACAGAAAGCTTTTTCAGCTTCTTCAGTCCATTTTAGCTGGGATGTCATTTTAAGGTCTTCCTCATACATCATTTTATTTAACGGTGCCGTTATTTCAGCATAGTTTGGCACCCAATTCCTGCAATAGTTTGTCAATCCCAGAAATGACATCATCTGCTTTTTTGTTAAAGGTGTTGGAGTTTGGACAATTGCAATCTTTCTGTCTTCCATTATTGTTCTTCCTCCCGCACTTAGATTATGTCCTAAGTATTTAACTTGCATTTTACACATTTGGAGTTTATTTTTGCTTACTTTATGGCCTTCTTCAGCCAAATGCTTTAGTAAAGCCAAAGTATCTTCTTTACATGTTTCCAAATCAGGGGAGGCTAATAACACGTCATCTACATACATTAAAACTTGGCTTCCCCCTGGGGGTTGAAATTTTGCCATACTTGCACTCATTTCTTTCCTACAGACGGTGCTTGCTTTTTAAATGGGAATATAGGTGTATTGCAAGGTGAATTGTTACATTTAATTATCACTCCTGCTGAAATCAAGTCTTCAATTACTGGTTAGATTCCTTCAAGTGCGTCTTGTTTCAGTGGATATTGTCTCACACAGGGTCTGTATTCTGTCTTAGGTCTAATTTGGACGGCAAAGCTCCTTTCACCAGCCCAACATCAGTTGGTCCTTTAGACCATAGTTCATCAGGAATATTCTTTAACAAATCTTCCTCTGCTTCTGTTCCCACCTTTTGTTAGGTGGGAACACATGCAAATGTATTCCTTCTTGCACTTGTATTTGCCAAAACAGCGCCTTCTTAAACAGGCCTGTTGATGCACTTGCCCACGTGTTTACTGACGTGGCTATCCAATCAGTGACATTTTCCTCTTGCTGGACTATTTTCCCCAAGTCCTTCCATTCTTTACTTTGGTCTTTATACAAGGCTATATGGGGTGGATACCAGGACTTATGCATGCTCTTCTCATAAGTTCTTAAAGATACAGCTGCTACTGCTGTACTTTTTCCGTCTCCGTACACATATGTCACCGTGACTTTTGTAGGAGTCCTTTTAGCTAATTTAGCTTCATATTCTTTGTCTGGACCAGGGGTTGTTTTGTACCAAAGGGTAATATGCAAATTGTCTCTGCTTATTTGATCTTGTGGTTCAGATATGGAGTTTCTTCCTTCAGTCATGAGTGCATCTGCTGTTTCATGCAGTGGTTTGTATGGAACATCAAAGGAATAGTAATAATATGGTTGTCCTATCCCTCGGAGTATAAAAAGATCTCCGCTCTGCAGTTCTGCTTTTCTTTTTACTGCAATTCGCCCTTTAGGCGTAGACACTAATGCTAGCCCTAATAACAACAAACCATCTCTTCCTAGAAGGTTAACTGGACACTCAGGAAACATCGGGCTGGACAACCGACATGATGAACCATGTGGGTCCCTCAACCATACTGGCTCAGATTCCTCAACTTCAGTCAATTTCCCACTTGCAGACCTCACCACCACAACTGTCCCGCTAAATCTAGCCTGTGGTATCCCTTCCCTACAGGTAGTTCAACAAGCTCCAGTGTCACATAAAAATGTAACAGGTTTCCCATTTACCAACAATATTACTTTGGGCTTCACATCATCCATTGAGAGTAGATCTTGCAAATTTAAAAGGTCTCCATTTGTTTTATCATGATCACTTTCCTGGAAAGGATCAATTGGTGACTCTTTGTCTAGTCATGCTGAAGTATTTTTTCTTTCGGGACATTCTCTGGCCATATGGCCCTCTTTGCCGCAGTTCCAACAAACAAAGGAACTACGATTCGTCTGTAATTTCCTCTTTCTGCTCCTCCTCTTCTTGCTCCTCCTCTTCTGCCTCTATAATTCATTCCTCTTCCTCTAGCACCTCCTCTAGCTGCTGCTGCCTCTTCACCTTCTTCCTCATGTCTAACTTCTCTTCGCTTCACTGGCCCTGTTTCATCATCCTCTTTTCTTTGAAACATCAACTGTCTATTTCTTCTTCTTCCTTTCTCTCTTTCTTACACTTTCTGTCTCCTTCTTTTCTCTTCTCTGCTTCATTTTCCAAAACTCTGTATAGTCATAACCTTCTTCATTTCTTATTATGGCCTATTATAAATTATCGCCATACTATCCTTCCCCTTTTTCTCATCTATTCTTCAATGGACATTTTCTAGCTAAGTGTCCTTCCGTACCGCAACGCCAACATCCTAATGTCTTCCGTTCAGAACGTTTCTTGTCTTTCTCTGGACAGTGTCGAGCCACATGTCCGTTTTTGCTGCAACGCCAACAACACAGTATTCCTTCGGGCATTTTTGCCTACATTCCTACTTACCCTCACTCTACTTTACGTTTCCTTCATTCTTACTTTTTCATGGTAACATCCTATTTGTACTTTTCTTGACAGGCTTATTTCTTAAAAAAAATATATATATATATCATTACTGAGTTTTAACAATTTCCAACTAGTTTTGTTCCCTTTGTACAAGGGTTATACTTCTCTATTTTCTATGTTCTAGGGACGTCTCCCCAAGTTTTGATATTTATTACATTTTAGTGTTTTTTAGTTGCTTCTCTTAGTATCTCTATCCGTACGTCCTTAATTTTACCAGGATCCTGGGTTTCAACATATTTCCAATCTTTGGAGTATATTTCTTACTTTATTTTTTAGTTTACTCGCTTCTTCCCCATTTTAGTAATTTTAGTCCAGTTATCAACACCTAGGGTGTTCTAAAAACTGGTTTTTCGTTAGTAGGACAGCAATAAAACTCCCTGTTGTGGTAATTCTCACTTCAACTCTTTCGAGTGGAGAATTCTTGCCTTTGCATCCACAAGAGGTTTGCTGTTTACAATCCTACTGTTTTGTATGAGACAAAATACCTAGTGGTATTTTAATCTCCTCACACACTCACAATCACACACGTATGTTTCACTGAGCTTACAGGACACCGTTGTCCACTAGGCCTATTTTACTTTACACGGATATTTTCGGACTCCGTCGTCCCTCGTTACCTGATAGTGACTAGTATTCTCAGGGTTTTAAAACAACGCACAATGACCCTCAGTCAATCGCTTGTTTTAAACAAACTCTAACTCACCACTGTCGTCTTTCCTCCCTCTCGGACTACCGTCAACCCTCAGATTCCAGCAGGTGGGTCGATATCCAGTCCTGGAAAAGGATCTTAAGAGCTCTTACTACGGAGCCCGCCGTGGCCACGGTCTTTCTGGAGTCCACCACACCCGCTGGAATCATCAGGTCTGTTGGTATCCGGCTCGAAGGACCAAGTTAATGTCAGGTTCAGGCAACCTAAAACATTTAAAATATCAGACAAAGGGAGACAAGACACAGCGTTAGAGTTTTCTCTTGCAAGGAGAACGTAGAGATATGCTCAGTTACAAATCTCCTCCCGTTCTGAGCCATATCCCGTTGAACCCTTTCTTTTTATTCTCTTCGGGCGCTCCCTAGTTACATAACCGTTGCTGCTCTAAAGGGTTGGGGTCACACAGCAGCAACGTAATCAAAAACCTACATATTTGCATGATTAAATATCAACAGTGGTTATCCTCTTGCTGTTAGGCGCAGTTCCTCTTTTGCAGAGATAACCTGAGTTTCATCTACGTTATCAGCCTGCAGGGCTGCGTCATCAGCCTGCAGTCGCGTACCCACTCCTATAACTCCCTAAAAGTATTTTAAGCATACAGCACACTTGCACACTGAAATAGAAAAGGTTAGATGCAAATATAAAAAGGTAAATATGAGATAACTTTTGTACAATTATTCCATCAATTAATATGAAGAAATGACTAGAAATTAGAAATGAAAAGCATCCGTCTACTGAAACCCTAACATATGTATATTATTATGTTCTCAGGTCAAAGGTCATTATGTGAGTGATGGCACCCAGGTTAACTTTATAACACTAAATGATTACTAATTCTTAAATCTGTACTTTGAAAGGCACCTGGCAGACCATCACACACACACACAGACACACACAAACATAAATGTGTATGTATGTATCTATCTATCTATCTATCTATCTATCTTAATTTCATTAGACTAAATGATTATTAATGCTCAAATCTTTACTTTGAAAGGCACCTGGTAGACCTTCACACACACACACACACACACACACACACACACACACACACACACACACACACAGACACACACAAACATAAATCTTTGTCTGTCTATCTATCTATCTATCTATCTATCAATCACAGTACTGTAGTGATGGTTGATTTAGAAGATCTTTGACTCAATTAATATGAAAAAATGAGTAGAAATTCCTGTTGAACACATGTCTCCATTTCACTGAAAACTTTGTGCTCAATACAATGACGACTTCACATTTTCACATCACACCTGTGTTTATTGCATAATGGGCCACCACTCAGTACTAGCTAATTTGTGATATCACAAATCTGAAACTGAGATTTAAGGTGAGTACAGACAAACTTTCACCCTTCAGCAAATTAATGTGAAAACAGCCATCTAACTCATACATCATTGTGCACATGAAGTAGCTGGTAGCCATGTAGCTAACGTTATCAATAAGCATTATAAAATAGTAACACAGGAAGGAATAGTAATGCTTACGACTAGTGCTGTGTGTTATCACATTGTATGCCTGCATATTCTATAGCACAAAGGGAAAGAAGTGGGTATGAAAATATGTATGGCTTGCTTGTGTAATGTTAGTTGGCCAAACACAGTAATGCTGTTAGGACAGTACACATAATAGAAACACTAGTGCTCCTGCTAACCATGCTTTATTCCTTGCTATTTCAGAAACTTTTGATTAAATGTATGATATTTAGTTATTGGACTGGTGAGGAAATATTCTGACTGTTACTTTGATACATTTTGGTCTTAGCAACTACTGGTGTTTTCTATAACTAAAGAAGTTTATTGTAACTGACAGTTTAGCAATTCTGAAATGTTTAATGTGTGAATTATTGGTCATGTTGGGTTTGTTTAGATTAAAGCTCTGAAATATTTTATACACAGGTTACATTTTTTGTCTTGCATTCCTCAGGTCATAATGCCCAATAATGCTGTTACTCCACCATGGCAGACTGGCAGATGCTGCGTGATGGAAGGAATAACACCAGGAGCTACTCTTCAGACTCTTCATCACGTCCTCATCAGTGGCTTCGAGTACAGCAGGCCACCAAAGCAGACAAACCATACTGAATTACACTTGGCATGCTGCTACTTTGTCACTACTGATCATATATCTTACATGGTGTCATTATTAGGGCCCGAGCGCTGACCAGCGCGAAGCCCTATTGTATCTGTCCGGATTATTAGGGCCCGAGCACCAAAAAGTCTCTTGGACACATACCCTAACACCAACAGGAAGTCAGCCATTTTGAATCAAATTATTGATTTTAATGCCGAATTTGCCATCATATTTGAACGAACTAGTCCTAGAGATTTCATCCCATCCACTTCAAATTCACACAGAGTCATCTTGAGACATTGGAGATGAAAAGTTATCAAAAGCTTTTTCGCCCGTCATTCCTGGTTGCCGTGGTGACGTGGCGAATTTCGATGTCTCGCCATGAAATTTCAAACCCTCATAACTTGACTCCACATGCTCTGAGCTTTTCCAAATTTCATATGTTTGTTCAGCGTCCTGGTCTGAACACATGTACAGTCTCATATTTAGTGACAGTCATAGCGCCACCTACTGGCAACAGGAAGTCACTTGCTTCATTCTTTCACTAATTACTCCCATAATATTAAGTATTTACACCTGAAATTAACTCAGCTGAGACATAAGACCAGTTATCAGAATCTTTTTTATGACTTCTTCCTGTTGGGCGTGGCTGCTTCGCCATAAAGCAGGAAGTCCTTATAACTCCTACAGACATTGTCCCATCTCCCCCAAATTCATCATGCATGTAGAGGGTTCCGCCCTGAACACATCTATGCATCAATACTGTGTCAAATACCTACTGGACACAGGAAGTCAGCCTCATATGACAAACATTATCCGATTTATATGAAATTTACAGGATGTGTTCTCCACATCATACACTACAACATGACTCATAATTGGTGGGTGATCTCTAGCGCCACCTAGTGGACGCAGGCAATGTGACTTAGCCCCATCACACAATGTTCAATAAAAGGCCGGGTGCCAAGAACTCTACGTGCCCGCTGTGTCTGCCATGTGACTGCAGCATGCACCGACATGCACGTACGGGGCGGTGCGTGGGGGGGCCATAAGAATGGAAAAAATGGAGCCATAAGAATTATGGCACTAAAGTAAAAGCACTAAAGTTTAAGGATCCGGTTTTATTTCAAAACTTTTAATAATATCCAAGGGTTGTTTTAAATGATTTGGAACAGTGTGTCTTTTTTACTGGTTTATTTGAATGTGTTTTGGCTTTGATTTGATGATTGAATGATTCATATTTTGTTGGTTATTTTACTGTTATTTCTATTTTGGTATGTGTCATTGTCTATATATTCTACTTTATATAATAATAAATGAATAAACGAAATAAGAACCTCTGGTCTCCGGCGCTTCAGCAGCGTCCCTGAATGCCTCCAACAGAGTGGCCGGACAGCGACACTCAGTGGCGGATTAGAGCAACTGCAGCTTGTTTCTATACTTCTGAGCTTCACTGTTTTCAGCTCACTCCTGATTTTTATGTGTGTATGAACTTTTAAACTGTCCGCAGCAAGATGAGCTGTTAATGTGTGTTATTAATATTGTATATTTCAGTTTAATGACTTTTAACATGTGAGAAGTAGAGTAACGCATTAAAAGATGTATTGTTGAGTTTTTATTTGACAGTCTGTGGAGACTGTTGAAATAAAGCAGCTCTGTACACGAACTGCTCAACAGTGAACAGACACAGTGGAGGAAATGGTAAGTTTAGGTGAAATTTTTTATTTGAAAAGTGACTGTGTAATGTTAAAAATGTCTCTGGCAACTGGCTGCTGTGCTGCTACTGACACATACAGACACAAACAGAAACAATAAAGACAGAAAACATGTTTTTAGGAAGTTTAATTGTGTTTTTTTTTTGTTGCTGTTTTTATTAGTTCATTAAAGATATTTGTTAAGTGAGACACTCTATATGCTCTGTAAAGCAACGCTACCACCACTGAGCTTCACTGTTTTCCCCAGTTTGTAATTTGTAACCTCATAAATTTTTGTAAATAAGTGAGAAAAAAGTCAGAAAATGAGGAACGCTTCACGAATTTGCGTGTCATCCTTGCACCTCCGTCGTGTACGTCTTCTCTGACCCAATTCCTCACACTTTTGACCAATATCTGTCTGCTGTCCGTGATCATGTCGAGCTCAGCCAATCAAGTTGCTGTATCTGCAAATCTGAAACTGGGATTTAGAGTACAGGCAAACTTTCATGTTATGTTGTAATCCTTAAGATTTCGGACCTGGTTAATTTGGCAAGTGCAATTTAATAATACAGCAAACACTTATCCGGCAGCTAAAACAGGCAACTGGGTATCTGTTTGCAGAACAACCAACAAAACTGACTGCATTTTAAGGAAACCACCCCTGTACCTTTCCCTGAGATAACACAACCCATAAAGGAAACCACCTGTCTGCAGCACTGTCACAGCATCAGGTGGGGGAGCGTACGGATGCAACATGTGCAGCCAGGTTTTCCATTCGGTGTACAGAGAATGCACCCCACCTCCTTTTGACTCTTCAGGCTGTACCAACCCCCACTCATCTATATCTATCTATCTATCTATCTATCTATCTATCTATCTATCTATCTATCTATCTATCTATCTATCTATGTATCTATATATATATATATATATATATATATATATATATATATATATATATATCAATGTGTCTATCTATCTATCTATCTATCTATCTATCTATCTGTCACAGTACTGTAGTGATGGTTGATTTGGAAGACCTTTGACTCAATTAATATGAAGAAATGACTAGAAATTAGAAATGAAAAGCATCCGTCTACTGAAACCCCAACATATGTATATTATTATGTTCTCAGGTCAAAGGTCATTATGTGAGTGATGCCACCCAGGTTAATTTTATAACACTAAATGATTACTAATTCTTAAATCTGTACTTTGAAAGGCACCTGGCAGACCATCACACACACACACAGACACACACAAACATAAATGTGTATCTATCTATCTATCTATCTATCTATCTATCTATCTATCTATCTATCTATCTATCTATCTATCTATCTATCTATCTATCTATCTATCTATCTACAGTATCTATCTATCTATCCATCTATCTATCTATCTATCTATCTATCTATCTATATATCTATCTATCTATCTATCTATCTATCTATCTTAATTTCATTAGACTAAATGATTATTAATTCTCAAATCTTTACGGTGAAAGGGACCTGGCAGACGTTCACACACACACAGACACACACAAACATAAATGTGTATCTATCTATCTATCTATCTATCTATCTATCTATCTATCTATCTATCTATCTATCTATCTATCTATCTATCTATCTATCTATCTATCTATCTATCTATCTATCTATCTATCTATCTGTCACAGTACTGTAGTGATGGTTGATTTGGAAGACCTTTGACTCAATTAATATGAAGAAATGACTAGAAATTAGAAATGAAAAGCATCCGTCTACTGAAACCCTAACATATGTATATTACAGTTTTTTTCTATTGGTTTGGCTCATTTCTTGAAACAGAAATTACATTCTCAAAACTCTAAGATCATTTGGCAGAACAGTCTTACAGTTCAGCACAACAACATAGTTCACTTGCAAAAGCTCATATCTCTCCCAAAACTGTTCACTCATGCTTCAATACTAAATTCCTTTCCCATATAAATAGTCAGTGCCACCAAAAGGCAAAAGATCCTTCTCAATTGCTTTGGCTCATTTCTCGAAACAGACTGGACATTCTCAACACTCTTGGTGCTTGGTGCCAAAATAACCTGGATGGTTCAGCACAACAGCATGGTTCACCTCCAAAAGCTCATATCTCTCCCAGAACAGTTCACTCATGTGTCAAAACTAAATTTCTTTCTCATATAAACAGTCAGTGCCCCCAAAATGCATTGTCCCTTTGGCATTGTGTGAGCACTGCAAGTCAAAATGGTTAGATGTTTTGTCACTATGGCAGAGGACCATTGAAATATCCCTTATGTCCACCTCTCAGTCTTAGCACAGTCCTTCATTCACAGTGGTTACTGTACTAGTTGTTTTGTCTAGCTAACAGAACACAATTGTGTATAAAACTGAAAAAAGAAAAGAAAAAAAGGACTTTACGGTAAGAGTACCCTCCAAACACATTGCACTCATACTGCCAAGGAAATTGTAACCATTTTTATTCATACACATAAAGTAACTTCCATACATCAGAGTTACTAAAAGAAAATGTATACAGCACAATATACTGTAATATAAACATATACACAAAAAACAAGGAAAATTATATGTAGCCTACAGTGCTGTAAATAAAGCCGGAGATTCAAAACTAACATTTCTTCACTGGTCGCTGTCCTCACCCTCCCTCTCCTGGTCATCATCCTCACCCTCCTGGCCATCCACATGCTGCTGTCTGTCTGGCCACAGATTCTTGTCCACATCACAGTGTATATTCTCCCTTGCGATGCAACGAAGGAAGAAATGGCGTGCGTGTCGCAACCATCCCCTGCACTGATCTCCTGTAATATCATCACACGCAGCGTCCATTGCATGGAGCAAGTACCTCTGATTTTGAGTCTGATGTTCATACACTCTCCACCTCCAAGCGTAGAAAAACTCCTCAATAGGATTGAGGAAAGGAGAGTAAGGTGGTAGGAACACCATGACCATCCTTGGATGAGTAGTGAACCAGGCTCTGATGAGCGGGCCACGGTGGAAATTCACAATTCAATTGTCCCATACAATTACATACTTTGGTAGGTGAGGCCCTACGAGACCTCTCTCATTTTCAGGGATCAAATCAGAGCCGCTGGTTGATAATATGGTCTATAAGTGTGGCCTGAATTTCATCTGGAACAGCATGGTGTCTTCTTGCTCCTCGACCTCTTCCCCCTATTCTACCACCACGCACCCTTACTCCTCCTCCTCTTCTTCTTCCTCTTCCTCGAGCAGGCAGTTGCCCTTGTTCATTTACTTGGACAGGTGCCTCCATGTTCACAAATTGTACTAGTCCTGGTCAAGCTCTATATATACATGTTTGGCAGCATTCACTATCATGGACAGCACCTGTCAGGTAACTAAACATATTCTTTGATTGGTCATCTGAGATGTGTGAAACTCCTCCTTCCTTAGTCAAGTTCGATTTTCACCTGACCGTCAATTAATCAATTTATCAAATGTTCCAAGAGATTCATATATGATATTCATGGTAATAGGTTGACTTATTTTGACAATTGAACAGACTATTTTGCATGTGATGACTTATAGAATGAAATGATGCTGACATGTTTTGGAGAGAACAACCATTAGACTGAGAATCAATCAATCAGTTTAGATCAACAGGATCTATTCACTTGGAAATTGTGCTAAATGTAGGCTAACTGTGCTAACTGTAGGCTACCTGTACTTAATCATTTGCAAGGATGTACAAAGACATTTGCAAAGTGATGAAATCAATGAGAAATACAATTCTGTTGTGAACAATTGCCAAGTAGTTTGGAGGTTTGTCCATGGTGTTTTGAGAATGTAATTTCTGTTTCAAGAAATGAGCCAAACCAATGGGAAAAAACTGTATTATGTTCTCAGGTCAAAGGTCATTATGTGAGTGATGGCACCCAGGTTAATTTTATAACACTAAATGATTACTAATTCTTAAATCTGTACTTTGAAAGGCACCTGGCAGACCATCACACACACACACACACACACACACACACACACAGACACACACAAACATAAATGTCTCTCTATCTATCTATCTATCTATCTATCTATCTATCTATCTATCTATCTATCTATCTATCTATCTATCTATCTATCTATCTATCTGTCTGTCTATCTATCTATCTATCTATCTATCTATCTATCTATCTATCTATCTATCTATCTATCTATCTATCTATCTATCTATCTATCTATCTATCTATCTATCTACAGTATCTATCTATCTATCCATCTATCTATCTATCTATCTATCTATCTATATATCTATCTATCTATCTATCTATCTATCTATCTTAATTTCATTAGACTAAATGATTATTAATTCTCAAATCTTTACGGTGAAAGGGACCTGGCAGACGTTCACACACACACAGACACACACAAACATAAATGTGTATCTATCTATCTATCTATCTATCTATCTATCTATCTATCTATCTATCTATCTATCTATCTATCTATCTATCTATCTATCTGTCACAGTACTGTAGTGATGGTTGATTTGGAAGACCTTTGACTCAATTAATATGAAGAAATGACTAGAAATTAGAAATGAAAAGCATCCGTCTACTGAAACCCTAACATATGTATATTACAGTTTTTTTCTATTGGTTTGGCTCATTTCTTGAAACAGAAATTACATTCTCAAAACTCTAAGATCATTTGGCAGAACAGTCTTACAGTTCAGCACAACAACATAGTTCACTTGCAAAAGCTCATATCTCTCCCAAAACTGTTCACTCATGCTTCAATACTAAATTCCTTTCCCATATAAATAGTCAGTGCCACCAAAAGGCAAAAGATCCTTCTCAATTGCTTTGGCTCATTTCTCGAAACAGACTGGACATTCTCAACACTCTTGGTGCTTGGTGCCAAAATAACCTGGATGGTTCAGCACAACAGCATGGTTCACCTCCAAAAGCTCATATCTCTCCCAGAACAGTTCACTCATGTGTCAAAACTAAATTTCTTTCTCATATAAACAGTCAGTGCCCCCAAAATGCATTGTCCCTTTGGCATTGTGTGAGCACTGCAAGTCAAAATGGTTAGATGTTTTGTCACTATGGCAGAGGACCATTGAAATATCCCTTATGTCCACCTCTCAGTCTTAGCACAGTCCTTCATTCACAGTGGTTACTGTACTAGTTGTTTTGTCTAGCTAACAGAACACAATTGTGTATAAAACTGAAAAAAGAAAAGAAAAAAAGGACTTTACGGTAAGAGTACCCTCCAAACACATTGCACTCATACTGCCAAGGAAATTGTAACCATTTTTATTCATACACATAAAGCAACTTCCATACATCAGAGTTACTAAAAGAAAATGTATACAGCACAATATACTGTAATATAAACATATACACAAAAAACAAGGAAAATTATATGTAGCCTACAGTGCTGTAAATAAAGCCGGAGATTCAAAACTAACATTTCTTCACTGGTCGCTGTCCTCACCCTCCCTCTCCTGGTCATCATCCTCACCCTCCTGGCCATCCACATGTTGCTGTCTGTCTGGCCACAGATTCTTGTCCACATCACAGTGTATATTCTCCCTTGCGATGCAACGAAGGAAGAAATGGCGTGCGTGTCGTAACCATCCCCTGCACTGATCTCCTGTAATATCATCACACGCAGCGTCCATTGCATGGAGCAAGTACCTCTGATTTTGAGTCTGATGTTCATACACTCTCCACCTCCAAGCGTAGAAAAACTCCTCAATAGGATTGAGGAAAGGAGAGTAAGGTGGTAGGAACACCATGACCATCCTTGGATGAGTAGTGAACCAGGCTCTGATGAGCGGGCCACGGTGGAAATTCACAATTCAATTGTCCCATACAATTACATACTTTGGTAGGTGAGGCCCTACGAGACCTCTCTCATTTTCAGGGATCAAATCAGAGCCGCTGGTTGATAATATGGTCTATAAGTGTGGCCTGAATTTCATCTGGAACAGCATGGTGTCTTCTTGCTCCTCGACCTCTTCCCCCTATTCTACCACCACGCACCCTTACTCCTCCTCCTCTTCTTCTTCCTCTTCCTCGAGCAGGCAGTTGCCCTTGTTCATTTACTTGGACAGGTGCCTCCATGTTCACAAATTGTACTAGTCCTGGTCAAGCTCTATATATACATGTTTGGCAGCATTCACTATCATGGACAGCACCTGTCAGGTAACTAAACATATTCTTTGATTGGTCATCTGAGATGTGTGAAACTCCTCCTTCCTTAGTCAAGTTCGATTTTCACCTGACCGTCAATTAATCAATTTATCAAATGTTCCAAGAGATTCATATATGATATTCATGGTAATAGGTTGACTTATTTTGACAATTGAACAGACTATTTTGCATGTGATGACTTATAGAATGAAATGATGCTGACATGTTTTGGAGAGAACAACCATTAGACTGAGAATCAATCAATCAGTTTAGATCAACAGGATCTATTCACTTGGAAATTGTGCTAAATGTAGGCTAACTGTGCTAACTGTAGGCTACCTGTACTTAATCATTTGCAAGGATGTACAAAGACATTTGCAAAGTGATGAAATCAATGAGAAATACAATTCTGTTGTGAACAATTGCCAAGTAGTTTGGAGGTTTGTCCATGGTGTTTTGAGAATGTAATTTCTGTTTCAAGAAATGAGCCAAACAAATGGGAAAAAACTGTATTATGTTCTCAGGTCAAAGGTCATTATGTGAGTGATGGCACCCAGGTTAATTTTATAACACTAAATGATTACTAATTCTTAAATCTGTACTTTGAAAGGCACCTGGCAGACCATCACACACACACACACACACACACACACACACACACAGACACACACAAACATAAATGTCTATCTATCTATCTATCTATCTATCTATCTATCTATCTATCAATCTATCTGTCTGTCTATCTATCTATCTATCTATCTATCTATCTATCTATCTATCTATCTGTCTGTCTGTCTGTCTATCTATCTATCTATCTATCTATCTATCTATCTATCTATCTATCTTAATTTCATTAGACTAAATGATTATTAATTCTCAAATCTTTACGGTGAAAGGGACCTGGCAGACGTTCACACACACACAGACACACACAAACATAAATGTGTATCTATCTATCTATCTATCTATCTATCTATCTATCTATCTATCTATCTGTCACAGTACTGTAGTGATGGTTGATTTGGAAGACCTTTGACTCAATTAATATGAAGAAATGACTAGAAATTAGAAATGAAAAGCATCCGTCTACTGAAACCCTAACATATGTATATTATTATGTTCTCAGGTCAAAGGTCATTATGTGAGTGATGGCACCCAGGTTAACTTTATAACACTAAATGATTACTAATTCTTAAATCTGTACTTTGAAAGGCACCTGGCAGACCATCACACACACACGCACACACAGACACACACAAACATAAATGTGTATGTATCTATCTATCTATCTATCTATCTATCTATCTATCTATCTATCTATCTATCTATCTATCTATCTATCTATCTATCTATCTACAGTATCTATCTATCTATCTATCTATCTATCTATCTATCTATCTATCTATCTATCTATCTATCTATCTATCTATCTATCTATCTATCGATGTATCTATCTATCTATGTATGTCATCTATCTATCTATCTATCTATCTATCTATCTATCTATCTTAATTTCATTAGACTAAATGATTATTAATGCTCAAATCTTTACTTTGAAAGGCACCTGGTAGACCTTCACACACACACACACACACACACACACACACACACAGACACACACAAACATAAATCTTTGTCTGTCTATCTATCTATCTATCTATCTATCTATCTATCTATCTATCTATCTATCTATCTATCAATCACAGTACTGTAGTGATGGTTGATTTAGAAGATCTTTGACTCAATTAATATGAAAAAATGAGTAGAAATTCCTGTTGAACACATGTCTCCATTTCACTGAAAACTTTGTGCTCAATACAATGACGACTTCACATTTTCACATCACACCTGTGTTTATTGCATAATGGGCCACCACTCAGTACTAGCTAATTTGTGATATCACAAATCTGAAACTGAGATTTAAGGTGAGTACAGACAAACTTTCACCCTTCAGCAAATTAATGTGAAAACAGCCATCTAACTCATACATCATTGTGCACATGAAGTAGCTGGTAGCCATGTGGCTAACGTTATCAATAAGCATTATAAAATAGTAACACAGGAAGGAATAGTAATGCTTATGACTAGTGCTGTGTGTTATCACATTGTATGCCTGCATATTCTATAGCACAAAGGGAAAGAAGTGGGTATGAAAATATGTATGGCTTGCTTGTGTAATGTTAGTTGGCCAAACACAGTAATGCTGTCAGGACAGTACACATAATAGAAACACTAGTGCTCCTGCTAACCATGCTTTATTCCTTGCTATTTCAGAAACTTTTGATTAAATGTATGATATTTAGTTATTGGACTGGTGAGGAAATATTCTGACTGTTACTTTGATACATTTTGGTCTTAGCAACTACTGGTGTTTTCTATAACTAAAGAAGTTTATTGTAACTGACAGTTTAGCAATTCTGAAATGTTTAATGTGTGAATTATTGGTCATGTTGGGTTTGTTTAGATTAAAGCTCTGAAATATTTTATACACAGGTTACATTTTTTGTCTTGCATTCCTCAGGTCATAATGCCCAATAATGCTGTTACTCCACCATGGCAGACTGGCAGATGCTGCGTGATGGAAGGAATAACACCAGGAGCTACTCTTCAGACTCTTCATCACGTCCTCATCAGTGGCTTCGAGTACAGCAGGCCACCAAAGCAGACAAACCATACTGAATTACACTTGGCATGCTGCTACTTTGTCACTACTGATCATATATCTTACATGGTGTCATTATTAAGGCCCGAGCGCTGACCAGCGCGAAGCCCTATTGTATCTGTCCGGATTATTAGGGCCCGAGCACCAAAAAGTCTCTTGGACACATACCCTAACACCAACAGGAAGTCAGCCATTTTGAATCAAATTATTGATTTTAATGCCAAATTTGCCATCATATTTGAACGAACTAGTCCTAGAGATTTCATCCCATCCACTTCAAATTCACACAGAGTCATCTTGAGACATTGGAGATGAAAAGTTATCAAAAGCTTTTTCGCCCGTCATTCCTGGTTGCCGTGGTGACGTGGCGAATTTCGATGTCTCGCCATGAAATTTCAAACCCTCATAACTTGACTCCACATGCTCTGAGCTTTTCCAAATTTCATATGTTTATCCAGCGTCCTGGTCTGAACACATGTACAGTCTCATATTTAGTGACAGTCATAGCGCCACCTACTGGCAACAGGAAGTCACTTGCTTCATTCTTTCACTAATTACTCCCATAATATTAAGTATTTACACCTGAAATTAACTCAGCTGAGACATAAGACCAGTTATCAGAATCTTTTTTATGACTTCTTCCTGTTGGGCGTGGCTGCTTCGCCATAAAGCAGGAAGTCCTTATAACTCCTACAGACATTGTCCCATCTCCCCCAAATTCATCATGCATGTAGAGGGTTCCGCCCTGAACACATCTATGCATCAATACTGTGTCAAATACCTACTGGACACAGGATGTCAGCCTCATATGACAAACATTATCCGATTTATATGAAATTTACAGGATGTGTTCTCCACATCATACACTACAACATGACTCATAATTGGTGGGTGATCTCTAGCGCCACCTAGTGGACGCAGGCAATGTGACTTAGCCCCATCACACAATGTTCAATAAAAGGCCGGGTGCCAAGAACTCTACGTGCCCGCTGTGTCTGCCATGTGACTGCAGCATGCACCGACATGCACGTACGGGGCGGTGCGTGGGGGGGGCGGGCCATAAGAATGGAAAAAATGGAGCCATAAGAATTATGGCACTAAAGTAAAAGCACTAAAGTTTAAGGATCCGGTTTTATTTCAAAACTTTTAATAATATCCAAGGGTTGTTTTAAATGATTTGGTACAGTGTGTCTTTTTTACTGGTTTATTTGAATGTGTTTTGGCTTTGATTTGATGATTGAATGATTCATATTTTGTTGGTTATTTTACTGTTATTTCTATTTTGGTATGTGTCCTTGTCTATATATTCTACTTTATATAATAATAAATGAATAAACGAAATAAGAACATCTGGTCTCCGGCGCTTCAGCAGCGTCCCTGAATGCCTCCAACAGAGTGGCCGGACAGCGACACTCAGTGGCGGATTGGAGCAACTGCAGCTTGTTTCTATACTTCTGAGCTTCACTGTTTTCAGCTCACTCCTGATTTTTATGTGTGTATGAACTTTTAAACTGTCCGCAGCAAGATGAGCTGTTAATGTGTGTTATTAATATTGTATATTTCAGTTTAATGACTTTTAACATGTGAGAAGTAGAGTAACGCATTAAAAGATGTATTGTTGAGTTTTTATTTGACAGTCTGTGGAGACTGTTGAAATAAAGCAGCTCTGTACACGAACTGCTCAACAGTGAACAGACACAGTGGAGGAAATGGTAAGTTTAGGTGAAATTTTTTATTTGAAAAGTGACTGTGTAATGTTAAAAATGTCTCTGGCAACTGGCTGCTGTGCTGCTACTGACACATACAGACACAAACAGAAACAATAAAGACAGAAAACATGTTTTTAGGAAGTTTTATTGTGTTTTTTTTTTGTTGCTGTTTTTATTAGTTCATTAAAGATATTTGTTAAGTGAGACACTCTATATGCTCTGTAAAGCAACGCTACCACCACTGAGCTTCACTGTTTTCCCCAGTTTGTAATTTGTAACCTCATAAATTTTTGTAAATAAGTGAGAAAAAAGTCAGAAAATGAGGAACGCTTCACGAATTTGCGTGTCATCCTTGCACCTCCGTCGTGTACGTCTTCTCTGACCCAATTCCTCACACTTTTGACCAATATCTGTCTGCTGTCCGTGATCATGTCGAGCTCAGCCAATCAAGTTGCTGTATCTGCAAATCTGAAACTGGGATTTAGAGTACAGGCAAACTTTCATGTTATGTTGTAATCCTTAAGATTTCGGACCTGGTTAATTTGGCAAGTGCAATTTAATAATACAGCAAACACTTATCCGGCAGCTAAAACAGGCAACTGGGTATCTGTTTGCAGAACAACCAACAAAACTGACTGCATTTTAAGGAAACCACCCCTGTACCTTTCCCTGAGATAACACAACCCATAAAGGAAACCACCTGTCTGCAGCACTGTCACAGCATCAGGTGGGGGAGCGTACGGATGCAACATGTGCAGCCAGGTTTTCCATTCGGTGTACAGAGAATGCACCCCACCTCCTTTTGACTCTTCAGGCTGTACCAACCCCCACTCATCTATATCTATCTATCTATCTATCTATCTATCTATCTATCTATCTATCTATGTATATATATATATATATATATATATATATATATATATATATATATATATATATATATATATATATATATATATCAATGTGTCTATCTATCTATCTATCTATCTATCTATCTATCTGTCACAGTACTGTAGTGATGGTTGATTTGGAAGACCTTTGACTCAATTAATATGAAGAAATGACTAGAAATTAGAAATGAAAAGCATCCGTCTACTGAAACCCTAACATATGTATATTACAGTTTTTTTCTATTGGTTTGGCTCATTTCTTGAAACAGAAATTACATTCTCAAAACTCTAAGATCATTTGGCAGAACAGTCTTACAGTTCAGCACAACAACATAGTTCACTTGCAAAAGCTCATATCTCTCCCAAAACTGTTCACTCATGCTTCAATACTAAATTCCTTTCCCATATAAATAGTCAGTGCCACCAAAAGGCAAAAGATCCTTCTCAATTGCTTTGGCTCATTTCTCGAAACAGACTGGACATTCTCAACACTCTTGGTGCTTGGTGCCAAAATAACCTGGATGGTTCAGCACAACAGCATGGTTCACCTCCAAAAGCTCATATCTCTCCCAGAACAGTTCACTCATGTGTCAAAACTAAATTTCTTTCTCATATAAACAGTCAGTGCCCCCAAAATGCATTGTCCCTTTGGCATTGTGTGAGCACTGCAAGTCAAAATGGTTAGATGTTTTGTCACTATGGCAGAGGACCATTGAAATATCCCTTATGTCCACCTCTCAGTCTTAGCACAGTCCTTCATTCACAGTGGTTACTGTACTAGTTGTTTTGTCTAGCTAACAGAACACAATTGTGTATAAAACTGAAAAAAGAAAAGAAAAAAAGGACTTTACGGTAAGAGTACCCTCCAAACACATTGCACTCATACTGCCAAGGAAATTGTAACCATTTTTATTCATACACATAAAGTAACTTCCATACATCAGAGTTACTAAAAGAAAATGTATACAGCACAATATACTGTAATATAAACATATACACAAAAAACAAGGAAAATTATATGTAGCCTACAGTGCTGTAAATAAAGCCGGAGATTCAAAACTAACATTTCTTCACTGGTCGCTGTCCTCACCCTCCCTCTCCTGGTCATCATCCTCACCCTCCTGGCCATCCACATGCTGCTGTCTGTCTGGCCACAGATTCTTGTCCACATCACAGTGTATATTCTCCCTTGCGATGCAACGAAGGAAGAAATGGCGTGCGTGTCGCAACCATCCCCTGCACTGATCTCCTGTAATATCATCACACGCAGCGTCCATTGCATGGAGCAAGTACCTCTGATTTTGAGTCTGATGTTCATACACTCTCCACCTCCAAGCGTAGAAAAACTCCTCAATAGGATTGAGGAAAGGAGAGTAAGGTGGTAGGAACACCATGACCATCCTTGGATGAGTAGTGAACCAGGCTCTGATGAGCGGGCCACGGTGGAAATTCACAATTCAATTGTCCCATACAATTACATACTTTGGTAGGTGAGGCCCTACGAGACCTCTCTCATTTTCAGGGATCAAATCAGAGCCGCTGGTTGATAATATGGTCTATAAGTGTGGCCTGAATTTCATCTGGAACAGCATGGTGTCTTCTTGCTCCTCGACCTCTTCCCCCTATTCTACCACCACGCACCCTTACTCCTCCTCCTCTTCTTCTTCCTCTTCCTCGAGCAGGCAGTTGCCCTTGTTCATTTACTTGGACAGGTGCCTCCATGTTCACAAATTGTACTAGTCCTGGTCAAGCTCTATATATACATGTTTGGCAGCATTCACTATCATGGACAGCACCTGTCAGGTAACTAAACATATTCTTTGATTGGTCATCTGAGATGTGTGAAACTCCTCCTTCCTTAGTCAAGTTCGATTTTCACCTGACCGTCAATTAATCAATTTATCAAATGTTCCAAGAGATTCATATATGATATTCATGGTAATAGGTTGACTTATTTTGACAATTGAACAGACTATTTTGCATGTGATGACTTATAGAATGAAATGATGCTGACATGTTTTGGAGAGAACAACCATTAGACTGAGAATCAATCAATCAGTTTAGATCAACAGGATCTATTCACTTGGAAATTGTGCTAAATGTAGGCTAACTGTGCTAACTGTAGGCTACCTGTACTTAATCATTTGCAAGGATGTACAAAGACATTTGCAAAGTGATGAAATCAATGAGAAATACAATTCTGTTGTGAACAATTGCCAAGTAGTTTGGAGGTTTGTCCATGGTGTTTTGAGAATGTAATTTCTGTTTCAAGAAATGAGCCAAACCAATGGGAAAAAACTGTATTATGTTCTCAGGTCAAAGGTCATTATGTGAGTGATGGCACCCAGGTTAATTTTATAACACTAAATGATTACTAATTCTTAAATCTGTACTTTGAAAGGCACCTGGCAGACCATCACACACACACACACACACACACACACACACACAGACACACACAAACATAAATGTCTCTCTATCTATCTATCTATCTATCTATCTATCTATCTATCTATCTATCTATCTATCTATCTATCTATCTGTCTGTCTATCTATCTATCTATCTATCTATCTATCTATCTATCTATCTATCTATCTATCTATCTATCTATCTATCTATCTATCTATCTACAGTATCTATCTATCTATCCATCTATCTATCTATCTATCTATCTATCTATATATCTATCTATCTATCTATCTATCTATCTATCTATCTTAATTTCATTAGACTAAATGATTATTAATTCTCAAATCTTTACGGTGAAAGGGACCTGGCAGACGTTCACACACACACAGACACACACAAACATAAATGTGTATCTATCTATCTATCTATCTATCTATCTATCTATCTATCTATCTATCTATCTATCTATCTATCTATCTATCTATCTATCTGTCACAGTACTGTAGTGATGGTTGATTTGGAAGACCTTTGACTCAATTAATATGAAGAAATGACTAGAAATTAGAAATGAAAAGCATCCGTCTACTGAAACCCTAACATATGTATATTACAGTTTTTTTCTATTGGTTTGGCTCATTTCTTGAAACAGAAATTACATTCTCAAAACTCTAAGATCATTTGGCAGAACAGTCTTACAGTTCAGCACAACAACATAGTTCACTTGCAAAAGCTCATATCTCTCCCAAAACTGTTCACTCATGCTTCAATACTAAATTCCTTTCCCATATAAATAGTCAGTGCCACCAAAAGGCAAAAGATCCTTCTCAATTGCTTTGGCTCATTTCTCGAAACAGACTGGACATTCTCAACACTCTTGG
>NC_070583.1:3368622-3373622 GCF_027409825.1 Scomber japonicus | reverse complement strand
TAAACCATTTTCTTAGCAGCATCCAAAGAATGGTTGATTTCTAAACACAATTAGCTCAATGTGGTGAATTATGAACTGTCTGCATGTTTTAGTGTATATCCAACGAGAATGAGTGATTCAGAACAGACGAATAAAGCAATAAAAAGATAGTTGTAATACATTCTCGGAGCAGAACCCATAGAATGGTTGATTTCTGAACACAATTAGTTCAATGTGATGAATTCTGAAATATATGCATGTTTTAGTGTATCTCCAAAGAGAATAAACGATTCAGTGATTAGTTGCATGAACTTGCTGAGAACAGACGAATAAAGACATAAAAAGTTAGTTGTAATCCATTCTCTTAGCAGAACCCATATAAAGGTTGATTTCTGAACACAATTAGTTCAATGTGATGAATTCTGAACTGTCTGCATGTTTTAGTGTATATCCAACGAGAATGAGTGATTCAGTGATTGGTTGCATGAACTTGCTGAGAACAGACGAATAAAGCAATAAAAAGATAGTTGTAATACATTCTCGTAGCAGAACCCATAGAAAGGTTGATTTCTGAACACAATTAGTTCAATGTGATGAATTCTGATATATCTGAGTGTTTAGTGTATGTCCAAAGAGAATATAGTTTCAGTGATTAGTTGCATGAACTTGCTGAGAACAGACGAATAAAGCCATAAAAAGTTAGTTGTAATCCATTCTCTTAGCAGAACCCATAGAAATGTTGATTTCTGAACACAATTAGTTCAATGTGATGAATTCTGAAATATCTGAGTGTTTTAGTGTATGTCCAAAGAGAATATAGTGATTGAGCGATAAATTGCATAAACTTGCTGAGAATAGACGAATAAAGACATAAACAGTTAGTTGTAATCCATTCTCTTAGCAGAACCCGTAGAATGGTTGATTTCTGAACACAATTAGTTCAATGTGATGAATTCTGATATATTTGAGTGTTTTAGTGTATCTCCAAAATGAATAAGTGATTCAGTGATTAGTTGCATGAACTTGCTGAGAACAGACGAATAAAGCAATAAAAAGATAGTTGTAATACATTCTCTTAGCAGAACCCATATAAAGGTTGATTTCTGAACACAATTAGTTAAATGTGATGAATTCTGAAATATCTGCATGTTTTAGTGTATCTCCAAAGATAATAAATGATTCAGTGATTAGTTGCATGAACTTGCTGAGAACAGACGAATAAAGCAATAAAAAGATAGTTGTAATACATTCTCTTAGCAGAACCCATATAAAGGTTGATTTCTGAACACAATTAGTTCAATGTGATGAATTCTGAACTGTCTGCATGTTTTAGTGTATATCCAAGGAGAATGAGTGATTCAGTGATTGGTTGCATGAACTTGCTGAGAACAGACGAATAAAGCCATAAAAAGTTAGTTGTAATACATTCTCTTAGTAGAACCCATAGAAATGTTGATTTCTGAACACAATTAGTTCAATGTGATGAATTCTGATATATCTGAGTGTTTTTACTGTATGTCCAAAATGAATAAGTGATTCAGTGATTAGTTGCATGAACTTGCTGAGAACAGACGAATAAAGCAATAAAAAGATAGTTGTAATACATTCTCGTAGCAGAACCCATAGAAAGGTTGATTTCTGAACACAATTAGTTCAATGTGATGAATTCTGATATATCTGAGTGTTTTAGTGTATTTTCAAAGAGAATATAGTGATTGAGTGATAAATTGCATAAACTTGCTGAGAATAGACGAATAAAGCAATAAAAAGATAGTTGTAATACATTCTCGTAGCAGAACCCATAGAAAGGTTGATTTCTGAACACAATTAGTTCAATGTGATGAATTCTGATATATCTGAGTGTTAAGTGTATGTCCAAAGAGAATATAGTGATTCAGTGATTAGTTGCATGAACTTGCTGAGAACAGACGAATAAAGCCATAAAAAGTTAGTTGTAATCCATTCTCTTAGCAGAACCCATAGAATTGTTGATTTCTGAACACAATTAGTTCAATGTGATGAATTCTGAAATATCTGAGTGTTTTAGTGTATGTCCAAAGAGAATATAGTGATTGAGCGATAAATTGCATGTACTTGCTGATAATAGACGAATAAAGCCATAAACAGTTAGTTGTAATCCATTCTCTTAGCAGAACCCATAGAAAGGTTGATTTCTAAACACAATTAGTTCAATGTGATGAATTCTGATATATCTGAGTGTTTTTACTGTATCTCCAAGTGATTCAGTGATTAGTTGCATGAACTTGCTGAGAACAGACGAATAAAGCCATAAAAAGATAGTTGTAATACATTCTCGTAGCAGAACCCATAGAAATGTTGATTTCTGAACACAATTAGTTCAATGTGATGAATTCTGATATATCTGAGTGTTTTAGTGCATTTCCAAAGAGAATAAGTGATTCAGTGATTAGTTGCATGAATTTGCTGAGAACAGACGAATAAAGCAATAAAAAGATAGTTGTATTCCATTCTCTTAGCATAACCCATAGAAATGTTGATTTCTAGACACAATTAGTTCAATGTGATGAATTCTGAAATATCTGAGTGTTTTTACTGTATGTCCAAAATGAATAAGTGATTCAGTGATTAGTTGCATGAACTTGCTGAGAACAGACGAATAAAGCAATAAAAAGATAGTTGTAATCCATTTTCGTAGCAGAACCCATAGAAGGTTGATTTCTGAACACAATTAGTTCAATGTGATGAATTCTGATATATCTGAGTGTTTTTACTGTATCTCCAAAGAGAATATAGTGATTCAGTGATTAGTTGCATGAACTTGCTGAGAACAGACGAATAAAGCCATAAAAAGTTAGTTGTAATCCATTCTCTTAGCAGAACCCATAGAAAGGTTGATTTCTAAACACAATTAGTTCAATGTGATGAATTCTGATATATCTGAGTGTTTTTACTGTATCTCCAAAGAGAATAAGTGATTCAGTGATTAGTTGCATGAACTTGCTGAGAACAGACGAATAAAGCCATAAAAAGATAGTTGTAATACATTCTCGTAGCAGAACCCATAGAAATGTTGATTTCTGAACACAATTAGTTCAATGTGATGAATTCTGATATATCTGAGTGTTTTAGTGCATCTCCAAAGAGAATAAGTGATTCAGTGATTAGTTGCATGAACTTGCTGAGAACAGACGAATAAAGCCATAAAAAGATAGTTGTAATACATTCTCGTAGCAGAACCCATAGAAATGTTGATTTCTGAACACAATTAGTTCAATGTGATGAATTCTGATATATCTGAGTGTTTTAGTGCATTTCCAAAGAGAATAAGTGATTCAGTGATTAGTTGCATGAATTTGCTGAGAACAGACGAATAAAGCAATAAAAAGATAGTTGTATTCCATTCTCTTAGCATAACCCATAGAAATGTTGATTTCTAGACACAATTAGTTCAATGTGATGAATTCTGAAATATCTGAGTGTTTTTACTGTATGTCCAAAATGAATAAGTGATTCAGTGATTAGTTGCATGAACTTGCTGAGAACAGACGAATAAAGCAATAAAAAGATAGTTGTAATCCATTTTCGTAGCAGAACCCATAGAAGGTTGATTTCTGAACACAATTAGTTCAATGTGATGAATTCTGATATATCTGAGTGTTTTTACTGTATCTCCAAAGAGAATATAGTGATTCAGTGATTAGTTGCATGA
The DNA here is from genome assembly GCF_027409825.1 of Scomber japonicus. Lineage (NCBI taxonomy): Eukaryota > Metazoa > Chordata > Actinopteri > Scombriformes > Scombridae > Scomber > Scomber japonicus. Next base: position 3,369,952 of record NC_070583.1, on the reverse strand, counting down.
ACTTGCTGAGAACAGACGAATAAAGCCATAAAAAGTTAGTTGTAATCCATTCTCGTAGCAGAACCCATAGAAAGGTTGATTTCTAAACACAATTAGTTCAATGTGATGAATTCTGATATATCTGAGTGTTTTTACTGTATCTCCAAAGAGAATAAGTGATTCAGTGATTAGTTGCATGAACTTGCTGAGAACAGACGAATAAAGCCATAAAAAGTTAGTTGTAATACATTCTCGTAGCAGAACCCATAGAAATGTTGATTTCTGAACACAATTAGTTCAATGTGATGAATTCTGAAATATCTGAGTTTTTTAGTGTATGTCCAAAGAGAATATAGTGATTGAGTGATAAATTGCATGAACTTGCTGAGAACAGACGAATAAAGCCATAAACAGTTAGTTGTAATCCATTCTCTTAGCAGAACCAATATAAAGGTTGATTTGTAAACACAATTAGTTCAATGTAATGAATTCTGAACTGTCTACATGTTTTATTGTATGTCCAAAGAGAATATCGTGATTTAGTGATTAGTTGCATGAACTTGCTGTGAAAAGACGAATAAAGCCATAAAAAGATAGTTGTAATCCAATTTCGTAGCAGAACCCATAGAAAGGTTGATTTCTAAACACAATTAGTTCAATGTGATGAATTCTGATATATTTGAGTGTTTTAGTGTATCTCCAAAGAGAATAAGTGATTCAGTGATTAGTTGCATGAACTTGCTGAGAACAGACGAATAAAGCCATAAAAAGTTAGTTGTAATACAATATTTTAGCAGAACCTATAGAAAGGTTGATTTCTAGATACAGTAAAAACACTCAGATATATCAGAATTCATCACATTGAACTAATTGTGTTCAGAAATCAACATTTCTATGGGTTCTGCTAAGAGAATGGATTACAACTATCTTTTTATTGCTATATTCGTCTGTTCTCAGCAAGTTCATGCAACTAATCACTGAATCACTTATTCATTTTGGACATACAGTAAAAACACTCAGATATATCAGAATTCATCACATTGAACTAATTGTGTTCAGAAATCAACCTTTCTATGGGTTCTGCTACGAAAATGTATTACAACTATCTTTTTATTGCTTTATTCGTCTGTTCTCAGCAAGTTCATGCAACTAATCACTGAATCACTTATTCTCTTTGGAGATACAGTAAAAACACTCAGATATATCAGAATTCATCACATTGAACTAATTGTGTTCAGAAATCAACATTTCTATGGGTTCTGCTAAGAGAATGGATTACAACTATCTTTTTATTGCTATATTCGTCTGTTCTCAGCAAGTTCATGCAACTAATCACTGAATCACTATATTC
>NC_070583.1:3323622-3338622 GCF_027409825.1 Scomber japonicus | reverse complement strand
CAAGGCAGATCCTGAAATCGCCGTAGCAACCGCAGGGCCTTAGCTGACCTTGGCAACCTGTCGCTGGGCAGAATCTGACCTACCTGTCTGTCTGTTTTGCCAGTTAACTGAGCTAGTATTGATAGTCTCTCTCTACATATATACATATGAATTATATTGACACTCTTACTGCTCAAATGCTGGCTTGTGTGTGTGTGTGTGTGTGTGTGTGTGTGTGTGTGTGTGTGTGTGTGTGTGTGTGAGAGTGTGTGTGTGAGTACACACTGTGTTGTAGTGCTTAGAGTTAGTGCATGTTGCTACTGCCTTGTGCTCTGTGTGCTACTCTCTGCTTACATCTACTGTTACACTTGATACTGACTAGTAAGATGTACTTAATACTGCCACAGTAAAAGTTACTTAGTGTTATATGATCAGGTTGACTTTTGAACACTGGAAATAAATGGTGTACTCGTCCCGGCAGTAGCCCCGTGGCACTCAAAATTTCCCTGGAATTTTCTAGTGTTTACTTTACAATTCTCTTCCGCCATATTTCGGCGCGTAACTCCTCCCACAGCTTTGAGAAAACCCTGACAATATATACATCAAAACGTGCGGCTCGATCGGGGGAGGGGTGCTATGACTTTTGGTGTTGAAATTCCTATTTTTCCCAAAGTTATTCCCAAAACAAAACAGGCATAATTCTCCATTGGAAATGAATGGGAATTTCTTTTTGAACACAAAATTTCATCTTTTTTCAGAGTCACCTAGCTCTCTTATACTTGCACATGGAAATGTGATTCAAACTTTAAAACGAAGGACAACTTGTTCTCTCTTCACAACACTAAACTGTTTTTCCATAACATGTAAACTTTTCAAACTATGAGCATTCAAACGAGGAGTGGAAATCACTTTTTAGAGTGGAAGCATTAGTTATTGACACTCTTACTGCTCAAATGCAGGCCAGGCAGGTATGTGTGTGTGTGTGTGTGTGTGTGTGTGTGTGTGTGTGTGTGTGTGTGTGTGTGTGTTTGTATACACTATGTTGTGTGCTAATACAGGGTATGTGTGAAGCGTCAAGTGCTGTAGTGTAGTGCTTAGAGTTAGTGCATGTTGCTACTGCCTTGTGCTCTGTGTGCTACTCTCTGCTTACATGTACTGTTACACTTGATACTGACCAGTAAGATGTACTTAATACTGCCACAGTAAAAGTTACTTAGTGTTATATGATCAGGGTGACTTTTGAAGACTGGAAATAAATCGTGTACTCATCCCGGCAGTAGCCCCGTGGCACTCAAAATTTCCCTGGAATTTTCTAGTGTTTACTTTACAATTCTCTTCCGCCATATTTCGGCGCGTAACTCGCGCGAAATGGGAATTTCTTTTTAAACACAAAATTTCATCTTTTTTCGAAGTCAACTAGCTCTCTCATACCTGCACATAGAAATGTGATTCAAACTTTAAAACGGAGGAAAACTTGTCCTCTCTGGAAAAATACCAAACTGTTTTGACATAACATGTAAACTTTTCAAACTATGAGCAGTCAAACGAGGAGTGGAAAACACTTTTTCGTCAAAGTTAGAGTGGAAGCAGCAGTTAGCTAGAGTGTGAGAAGCAGTAAACCATAACCTTAATTTTTATTTTTAACTCGAGCTCACGGCCAAACCGTAAAAAGGAGACACATAATTTTTGGTCAAAATATAGACATAGGTGTTGGGATTCATAAAATGTGACTTTGACCGGCGGGATCTGCACAAAATTTAAACAGGGGGGCCGAGACCGGCGGCAATCCCTGTCTCGCTCCCCATTAAACCTAATGTAATCGTCTTCTTATTTCAAAATAATCTCACTCTGTGTTCACACTGAGCTTACTCGCTCATTTTAAGGAATATCTGAATAAAATAAACACTGTGAGAATCTGCCGGCTTCTGTGTCTCTCACGGTGTTTTCGGTTTTTGGACAGGAGTTACGGTTTTCTCACAGTTTGCAATTGTTCGGGACCTTGTCAGAAGCCAAATCCTTTAGAATTTTGAGACATTTTTCAAGGCAGATCCTGAAATCGCCGTAGCAACCGCAGGGCCTTAGCTGACCTTGGCAACCTGTCGCTGGGCAGAATCTGACCTACTTTTTTGTGATTGGCTAAACTGATCTACCTTTTTGTGATTGGCTAATTCTACCTGTCTGTCTGTTTTGCCAGTTAACTGAGCTAGTATTGATAGTCTCTCTTTATATATATACATATGAATTATATTGACACTCTTACTGCTCAAATGCTGGCTTGTGTGTGTGTGTGTGTGTGTGTGTGTGTGTGTGTGTGTGTGTGTGTGTGAGAGTGTGTGTGTGAGTACACACTGTGTTGTAGTGCTTAGAGTTAGTGCATGTTGCTGCTGCCTTGTGCTCTGTGTGCTACTCTCTGCTTACATCTACTGTTACACTTGATACTGACTAGTAAGATGTACTTAATACTGCCACAGTAAAAGTTACTTAGTGTTATATGATCAGGTTGACTTTTGAACACTGGAAATAAATGGTGTACTCGTCCCGGCAGTAGCCCTGTGGCACTCAAAATTTCCCTGGAATTTTCTAGTGTTTACTTTACAATTCTCTTCCGCCATATTTCGGCGCGTAACTCCTCCCACAGCTTTGAGAAAACCCTGACAATATATACATCAAAACGTGCGGCTCGATCGGGGGAGGGGTGCTATGACTTTTGGTGTTGAAATTCCTATTTTTCCCAAAGTTATTCCCAAAACAAAACAGGCATAATTCTCCATTGGAAATGAATGGGAATTTCTTTTTGAACACAAAATTTCATCTTTTTTCAGAGTCACCTAGCTCTCTTATACTTGCACATGGAAATGTGATTCAAACTTTAAAACGAAGGACAACTTGTTCTCTCTTCACAACACTAAACTGTTTTTCCATAACATGTAAACCTTTCAAACTATGAGCATTCAAACGAGGAGTGGAAATCACTTTTTAGAGTGGAAGCATTAGTTATTGACACTCTTACTGCTCAAATGCAGGCCAGGCAGGTATGGTGTGTGTGTGTGTGTGTGTGTGTGTGTGTGTGTGTGTGTGTGTGTGTTTGTATACACTATGTTGTGTGCTAATACAGGGTATGTGTGAAGCGTCAAGTGCTGTAGTGTAGTGCTTAGAGTTAGTGCATGTTGCTACTGCCTTGTGCTCTGTGTGCTACTCTCTGCTTACATGTACTGTTACACTTGATACTGACCAGTAAGATGTACTTAATACTGCCACAGTAAAAGTTACTTAGTGTTATATGATCAGGGTGACTTTTGAAGACTGGAAATAAATCGTGTACTCATCCCGGCAGTAGCCCCGTGGCACTCAAAATTTCCCTGGAATTTTCTAGTGTTTACTTTACAATTCTCTTCCGCCATATTTCGGCGCGTAACTCGCGCGAAATGGGAATTTCTTTTTAAACACAAAATTTCATCTTTTTTCGAAGTCAACTAGCTCTCTCATACCTGCACATAGAAATGTGATTCAAACTTTAAAACGGAGGAAAACTTGTCCTCTCTGGAAAAATACCAAACTGTTTTGACATAACATGTAAACTTTTCAAACTATGAGCAGTCAAACGAGGAGTGGAAAACACTTTTTCGTCAAAGTTAGAGTGGAAGCAGCAGTTAGCTAGAGTGTGAGAAGCAGTAAACCATAACCTTAATTTTTATTTTTAACTCGAGCTCACGGCCAAACCGTAAAAAGGAGACACATAATTTTTGGTCAAAATATAGACATAGGTGTTGGGATTCATAAAATGTGACTTTGACCGGCGGGATCTGCACAAAATTTAAACAGGGGGGCCGAGACCGGCGGCAATCCCTGTCTCGCTCCCCATTAAACCTAATGTAATCGTCTTCTTATTTCAAAATAATCTCACTCTGTGTTCACACTGAGCTTACTCGCTCATTTTAAGGAATATCTGAATAAAATAAACACTGTGAGAATCTGCCGGCTTCTGTGTCTCTCACGGTGTTTTCGGTTTTTGGACAGGAGTTACGGTTTTCTCACAGTTTGCAATTGTTCGGGACCTTGTCAGAAGCCAAATCCTTTAGAATTTTGAGACATTTTTCAAGGCAGATCCTGAAATCGCCGTAGCAACCGCAGGGCCTTAGCTGACCTTGGCAACCTGTCGCTGGGCAGAATCTGACCTACTTTTTTGTGATTGGCTAAACTGATCTACCTTTTTGTGATTGGCTAATTCTACCTGTCTGTCTGTTTTGCCAGTTAACTGAGCTAGTATTGATAGTCTCTCTTTATATATATACATATGAATTATATTGACACTCTTACTGCTCAAATGCTGGCTTGTGTGTGTGTGTGTGTGTGTGTGTGTGTGTGTGTGTGTGTGTGTGTGTGTGTGAGAGTGTGTGTGTGAGTACACACTGTGTTGTAGTGCTTAGAGTTAGTGCATGTTGCTACTGCCTTGTGCTCTGTGTGCTACTCTCTGCTTACATCTACTGTTACACTTGATACTGACTAGTAAGATGTACTTAATACTGCCACAGTAAAAGTTACTTAGTGTTATATGATCAGGTTGACTTTTGAACACTGGAAATAAATGGTGTACTCGTCCCGGCAGTAGCCCCGTGGCACTCAAAATTTCCCTGGAATTTTCTAGTGTTTACTTTACAATTCTCTTCCGCCATATTTCGGCGCGTAACTCCTCCCACAGCTTTGAGAAAACCCTGACAATATATACATCAAAACGTGCGGCTCGATCGGGGGAGGGGTGCTATGACTTTTGGTGTTGAAATTCCTATTTTTCCCAAAGTTATTCCCAAAACAAAACAGGCATAATTCTCCATTGGAAATGAATGGGAATTTCTTTTTGAACACAAAATTTCATCTTTTTTCAGAGTCACCTAGCTCTCTTATACTTGCACATGGAAATGTGATTCAAACTTTAAAACGAAGGACAACTTGTTCTCTCTTCACAACACTAAACTGTTTTTCCATAACATGTAAACCTTTCAAACTATGAGCAGTCAAACGAGGAGTGGAAATCACTTTTTAGAGTGGAAGCATTAGTTATTGACACTCTTACTGCTCAAATGCAGGCCAGGCAGGTATGTGTGTGTGTGTGTGTGTGTGTGTGTGTGTGTGTGTGTGTGTGTGTGTGTTTGTATACACTATGTTGTGTGCTAATACAGGGTATGTGTGAAGCGTCAAGTGCTGTAGTGTAGTGCTTAGAGTTAGTGCATGTTGCTACTGCCTTGTGCTCTGTGTGCTACTCTCTGCTTACATGTACTGTTACACTTGATACTGACCAGTAAGATGTACTTAATACTGCCACAGTAAAAGTTACTTAGTGTTATATGATCAGGGTGACTTTTGAAGACTGGAAATAAATCGTGTACTCATCCCGGCAGTAGCCCCGTGGCACTCAAAATTTCCCTGGAATTTTCTAGTGTTTACTTTACAATTCTCTTCCGCCATATTTCGGCGCGTAACTCGCGCGAAATGGGAATTTCTTTTTAAACACAAAATTTCATCTTTTTTCGAAGTCAACTAGCTCTCTCATACCTGCACATAGAAATGTGATTCAAACTTTAAAACGGAGGAAAACTTGTCCTCTCTGGAAAAATACCAAACTGTTTTGACATAACATGTAAACTTTTCAAACTATGAGCAGTCAAACGAGGAGTGGAAAACACTTTTTCGTCAAAGTTAGAGTGGAAGCAGCAGTTAGCTAGAGTGTGAGAAGCAGTAAACCATAACCTTAATTTTTATTTTTAACTCGAGCTCACGGCCAAACCGTAAAAAGGAGACACATAATTTTTGGTCAAAATATAGACATAGGTGTTGGGATTCATAAAATGTGACTTTGACCGGCGGGATCTGCACAAAATTTAAACAGGGGGGCCGAGACCGGCGGCAATCCCTGTCTCGCTCCCCATTAAACCTAATGTAATCGTCTTCTTTTTTCAAAATAATCTCACTCTGTGTTCACACTGAGCTTACTCGCTCATTTTAAGGAATATCTGAATAAAATAAACACTGTCAGAATCTGCCGGCTTCTGTGTCTCTCACGGTATTTTCGGTTTTTGGACAGGAGTTACGGTTTTCTCACAGTTTGCAATTGTTCGGGACCTTGTCAGAAGCCAAAATCTTCTGAATTTTCAGAATTCTTTCCATGCAGATTCTCAAATCACCATAGCAACCGCAGGGCCTTAGCTGACCTTGGCAACCTGTTGCTGGGCAGAATCTGACCTACATTTTTGTGATTGGCTAAACTGATCTACCTTTTTGTGATTGGCTAATTCTACCTTCTGTCTGTTTTGCCAGTTAACCGAGGTAGCCTGGCTGCTAGCTCGGCCGCGATAGCGGCCGAAAGCGCTCAGCGATAGTATAGCTGTTGACTTTGATTGACAGGTGACACTTGATGGGGGGGGGGGGGGGTTCAGCGAACTCAGCAGGCATGCCCACAGTGTTTGGGAGAGACAGACGCTGATTTTTACACAACTTAGACCTTAAGACTAATGTTATTATCGCCCACCACATTAACATATGGAGACAGACATAAAAAAAATGTGGAAATTTAGAAATACAGAAATAAATAAATGTAAAAATAAATAAATGAATAAATAAATGTGACTGTGTCAGGTCATTTGAATGAAGTGTTTAATTAATTCATGTTTACTGTTGACAAAATATTGTATTGTTTTGTGTTGTAGGGCAAAACTAGGAGAAAAGTTGTTAATATTTGAGTGATATATTTATAGTATTTTGATAGTTATATTTATATTTAAGTTTACAATTAATATGTCTGATTTTATTTATGTGTCATTACTATCATGGTGTAGCTCTGTTCATGAGGGGGAGGAAGAGGCAGAGGTCAGAGGTCAACCAGTTCAATGAGCCTGAAACCAGGAGAGCTACAGGCTCACAGACTTACAGCTGAGTAAGTATGTTGCTTTGCTTGTTTGTATTATTTCATAAATTCCCTCCATAAATACTATCCTGTGAAATAAGGCCAGATTACATCAGTACAGCATTACCTCTGAACTGACACTGGCTCTACATATAATGTGAAAACTGCATCTGGTCATAATAAATCTGATTTATGAACTAATACAATATTAACAATCTTCTCATTTCAGGAGATAATTCAGGACCTGGACCTTGAGCAGTCTCATCAGCTGCTGCACTGTCTGATGAGAGACCCAAGCATGATGTTCAACCTACTGTCTTCATCACCTGGAGACCTACAGCATCACCTCACCCTGTCTTCATCACCTGGAGACCTACAGCATCACCTCACCCTGTCCTCATCACCTGGAGACCTACAGCATCACCTCACCCTGTCCTCATCACCTGGAGACCTACAGCATCACCTCAGCCTGTCTTCATCACCTGGAGACCTACAGCATCACCTCACCCTGTCCTCATCACCTGGAGACCTACAGCATCACCTCACCCTGTCTTCATCACCTGGAGACATACATCATCACCTCACCCTGTCTTCATCACCTGGAGACCTACAGCATCACCTCACCCTGTCTTCATCACCTGGAGACCTACAGCATCACCTCACCCTGTCTTCATCACCTGGAGACATACATCATCACCTCACCCTGTCTTCATCACCTGGAGACCTACAGCATCACCTCACCCTGTCTTCATCACCTGGAGACCTACAGCATCACCTCACCCTGTCTTCATCACCTGGAGACCTACAGCATCACCTCAGCCTGTCCAGGGTCAGCCAGCCTGGTGTTTCTGCCAGAGATGCAGATTCCCTCCAACATGAAGCACTTAGAGACAGAAGAGTAGTGATACCAAGCTGCTGTGTGGAGATCTGTCACTCACACTGTATTAAAATAAATATGGAAAACAACACATGGGTGTTTGTAATAGAGTAAAATGACCATCTATGTATTATTATCAGTATAAAACAGAACAATCACAATATCAGTAGAAATAATAAAAATGTACACAAACATATTTATAAATGACATAGTTAGTTAGTCTTATATAGTTAGATACTCAGTTGTTAGTTGAAGCTTGTTACTCTAAGTGTGTGACACAGAGGAGAGGAGGCATGACTGAAGGGAAATACATTTATTGAGGGGAATAGAACTGAGAGCTGGGGCAGGGGAACTGCTGTGAGGGTTAGGGTCCAGGTCTGAGGAGCAGGGTCCAGGTCTGAGGAGCAGGGTCTGGGATGCCTTTAAAGAGAATAAATACAGAGCCATTATTAGTCTCATGTCATTGTTACTGGATAACTGAGAAGACTGATATGATGCTACAGTAATGTGTAATAATAATAATAATAATAATAATAATAATAAAATAATAAGTATTATTATTATTATTATATTATTAATTATTATTATTATTATTACTACTACTAATAATAATAATAATAATTATTATTATTATTATAAATAATAATAATGATAAAATAATAAGTATTATTATTATTAATAATAATAATAATTAATCACAACAATAAATAATAATAAATAATAATAATAATAATATAATTATTATTATTATATTATACATAATAATAATAATCATAATAATAATATAATTATTATTATTATATTATACATAATAATAATAATAATAATAGAAAAAATGTGCAGATTTTATTTTAGTTTAGGAAATGAGCAGACCTTGATCTGAATGAAACAAACATCATATTATAGATACTGATAACATGCTGCTCTAAATCAAATCTGGGATGAATAAAGTCAATGTGTTTATCTGTGTATTAATCTGTTTATGTAATAAAACTAGCAGTAGTTAACAACTGTAAATAATCATATTGTGATAGCAAACCTGTGTTTCTATGTCTTCATGTCAGTAAACAAACATATAACACATAGTACTGACTAACTAGACAGTGAGCTGAATGTCAGCAGGTAACGTTATAACACTTTATGTGAAGCAGCGCTGATGTTACTCACCTGTCCGGCAGAGCAGGCAGAGCAGCGTCTGCTGCCTTCACTCCCCGCTCCTACGCTGGGTATCCTCTGTCCCTTAGCCGGCTCTCCTCTGTCCTTCCCGGGTCTCCTCTGTCCCTGTGCCGGGTCTCCTCTGTCCCTCCGCTGTAATAAAATCACGCTGATGTGTCAGCTGATGTGTGTGTGTATGTGTGCGTGTGTGTGTGTGTGCGTGCGTGCGTGCGCGCGCAGCATCGCTGTTTTGGAACTTGAATTTGAAGGATGTTTATCAACTGTAGCCTAGCAACCGTGGCACTCAAAATTTCCCTGGAATTTTCTAGTGTTTACTTTACAATTCTCTTTTGCCATATTTCGGCGCGTAACTCCTCCCACAGCTTTGAGAAAACCCCGACAATATATACATCAAAACGTGCGGCTCGATTGGGGGAGGGGTGCTATGACTTTTGGTGTTGAAATTCCTATTTTTCCCAAAGTTATTCCCAAAACAAAATAGGCATAATTCTCCATTGGAAATGAATGGGAATTTCTTTTTAATCACAAAATTTCATCTTTTTTCAGAGTCACCTAGCTCTCTTATACTTGCACATAGAAATGTGATTCAAACTTTAAAACGAATGAAAACTTGTGCTCTCTTCACAACACTAAACTGTTTTAACATAACATTTAAACTTTTCAAACTATGAGCAGTCAAACGAGGAGTGGAAATCACTTTTTCTTCAAAGTTAGAGTGGAAACATTAGTTATTGACAGTCTTACTGCTCAAATGCAGGCCAGGCAGGTATGGTGTGTGTGTGTGTGTGTGTGTGTGTGTGTGTGTGTGTGTGTGTGTGTGTGTGCTGTAGTGTCATGCATAGAGTCAGTGCATGTTGCTACTGCCTTGTGCTCTGTGTGCTACTCTCTGCTTACATCTACTGTTACACTTGATACTGACCAGTAAGATGTACATAATACTGCCACAGTAAAAGTTATTTAGTGTTATATGATCAGGGTGACTTTTGAACACTGGAAATAAATCATGTACTCGTCCCGGCAGTAGCCCCGTGGCACTCAAAATTTCCCTGGAATTTTCTAGTTAGTGCCACGGTGTTCTAGCTCCGAGGCATTCCACTCCAGAAGCTGGAGAGGAATGCCTCGGGGCAACGCCCCGAGGCAACTATTAATCTTCTCCATACTTATTATTCTTACATCTTCTTCCGCCGTTTTTCGGCGCGTAACTCCTCCCGCAGCTTTGAGAAAACCCCGACAATATATACATCAAAACGTGCGGCTCGATCGGGGGAGGGGTGCTATGACTTTTGGTGTTGAAATTCCAATTTTTCCCAAAGTTATTCCCAAAAAACCGGGAGATTTCTCCATTGGAAATGAATGGGAATTTTTTGAAAACCCCTAAAAAATTCACCTTTTTTCACCTTTTTTCAGAGTCACCTAGCTCGCTCATACGTGCATGTAGAAACGTGATTCAAACTTTAAAACGGAGGAAAACTTGTCCTCTCTGGAAAAATACCAAACTATTTTGACATAAAATGTAAACTTTTCAAACTATGAGCAGTCAAACGAGGAGTGGAAATCACTTTTTCGTCAAAGTTAGAGTGGAAGCAGCAGTTAGCTAGAGTGTGAGAAGCAGTAATGCATAACCTTCATTTTTATTTTTAACTCGAGCTCACGGCCAAACCGTAAAAAGGAGATAAATAATTTTTGGTCAAAATATAGACATAGGTGTCTGGATTCATAAAATGTGAAGTTGACAGGCGGAGTCTGCACAAAATTTAAACGGGGGGGCCGAGACCGGCGGCAATCCCTGTCTCGCTCCCCATTAAACCTAATGTAATCGTCTTCTCTTTTCAAATGAATCTCACTCTGTGTTCACACTGAGCTTACTCGCTCATTTTAAGGAATATGTGAATAAAATAAACACTGTCAGAATCTGCCGGCTTCTGTGTCTCTCACGGTGTTTTCGGTTTTTGGACAGGAGTTACGGTTTTCTCACAGTTTGCAATTGTTCGGGACCTTGTCAGAAGCCAAATCCTTTAGAATTTTGAGACATTTTTCAAGGCAGATCCTGAAATCGCCATAGCAACCGCAGGGCCTTAGCTGACCTTAGCAACCTGTCGCTGGGCAGAATCTGATCTACCTTTTTGTGATTGGCTGAACTGATCTACCTTTTTGTGATTGGCTAATTCTTCCTGCCTGTCAGTTAACTGAGCTCATTCATTTGAATGGATTAATTCATGTTTACTGAGGACAAAATAAATAGTTTTATTGTTTTGTATTGTAGTTATATGATTTGTGGTTTTTAAAAAGATTCAACATTTATCAATAGAAGATGAACAAAATGTACATAATATAATTTCATACGTCCAAGAAATTTAAAATAAAATGTGTAATGAAATCTACTCTCTAAATGATTTCAATATTTACTTAATAATTTCACAACAGTGATGTTCCTGTCTTTGGAAAAAATGAAGTAGACTTTAATTAATTGGTGTAAATAAATACTATTTATGCTTAAATATGATCATAATCATTACTTAATATTTTCAGGGATGTTAAGTTGAGAATAAAGTATATAAGTTTGCCGGTAATATGTCTGATTTTATTTATGTGTCATTATTATCATGGAGTAGCTCTGTTCATGGGGGGGAGGAAGAGGCAGAGGTCAGAGGTCAACCAGTTCAATGAGCCTGAAACCAGGAGAGCTACAGGTGAGCAGACACTGCAGGCTCACACACTTACAGCTGAGTAAGTATGTTGCTTTGCTTGTTTGTATTATTTCATAAATTCCCTCCATAAATACTCCTATCCTGTGAAATAAGGCCAGATTACATCAGTACAGCATTACCTCTGAACTGATGAGAGACCCAAGCATGATGTTCAACCTGTCTTCATCACCTGGAGACCTACAGCATCACCTCACCCTGTCTTCATCACCTGGAGACCTACAGCATCACCTCACCCTGTCTTCATCACCTGGAGACCTACAGCACCACCTCACTGTGTCTTCATCACCTGGAGACCTACAGCATCACCTCACCCTGTCTTCATCACCTGGAGACCTACAGCATCACCTCACCCTGTCTTCATCACCTGGAGACCTACAGCATCACCTCACCCTGTCTTCATCACCTGGAGACCTACAGCATCACCTCACCCTGTCTTCATCACCTGGAGACCTACAGCATCACCTCAGCCTGTCTTCATCACCTGGAGACCTACAGCATCACCTCACCCTGTCTTCATCACCTGGAGACATACATCATCACCTCACCCTGTCTTCATCACCTGGAGACCTACAGCATCACCTCACCCTGTCTTCATCACCTGGAGACCTACAGCATCACCTCACCCTGTCTTCATCACCTGGAGACATACATCATCACCTCACCCTGTCTTCATCACCTGGAGACCTACAGCATCACCTCACCCTGTCTTCATCACCTGGAGACCTACAGCATCACCTCACCCTGTCTTCATCACCTGGAGACCTACAGCATCACCTCAGCCTGTCCAGGGTCAGCCAGCCTGGTGTTTCTGCCAGAGATGCAGATTCCCTCCAACATGAAGCACTTAGAGACAGAAGAGTAGTGATACCAAGCTGCTGTGTGGAGATCTGTCACTCACACTGTATTAAAATAAATATGGAAAATAACACATGGGTGTTTGTAATAGAGTAAAATGACTATCTATGTATTATTATCAGTATAAAACAGAACAATCACAATATCAGTAGAAATAATACAAATGTACACAAACATATTTATAAATGACATAGTTAGTTAGTCTTATATAGTTAGATACTCAGTTGTTAGTTGAAGCTTGTTACTCTAAGTGTGTGACACAGAGGAGAGGAGGCATGACTGAAGGGAAATACATTTATTGAGGGGAATAGAACTGAGAGCTGGGGCAGGGGAACTGCTGTGAGGGTTAGGGTCCAGGTCTGAGGAGCAGGGTCCAGGTCTGAGGAGCAGGGTCTGGGATGCCTTTAAAGAGAATAAATACAGAGCCATTATTAGTCTCATGTCATTGTTACTGGATAACTGAGAAGACTGATGTGATGCTACAGTAATGTGTAATAATAATAATAATAATAAAATAATAAGTATTATTATTATTATTATTATTATTATATTATTAATTATTATTATTATTATTACTAATAATAATAATAATTATTATTATTATTATTATTATAAATAATAATAATAATAATGATAAAATAATAAGTATTATTATTATTATTAATAATAATAATAATTAATCACAACAATAAATAATAATATATAATAATAATAATAATAATATAATTATTATTATTATATTATACATAATAATAATAATCATAATAATAATATAATTATTATTATTATATTATACATAATAATAATAATAATAATAATAGAAAAAATGTGCAGATTTTATTTTAGTTTAGGAAATGAGCAGACCTTGATCTGAATGAAACAAACATCATATTATAGATACTGATAACATGCTGCTCTAAATCAAATCTGGGATGAATAAAGTCAATGTGTTTATCTGTGTATTAATCTGTTTATGTAATAAAACTAGCAGTAGTTAACAACTGTAAATAATCATATTGTGATAGCAAACCTGTGTTTCTATGTCTTCATGTCAGTAAACAAACATATAACACATAGTACTGACTAACTAGACAGTGAGCTGAATGTCAGCAGGTAACGTTATAACACTTTATGTGAAGCAGCGCTGATGTTACTCACCTGTCCGGCAGAGCAGGCAGAGCAGCGTCTGCTGCCTTCACTCCCCGCTCCTACGCTGGGTATCCTCTGTCCCTTAGCCGGCTCTCCTCTGTCCTTCCCGGGTCTCCTCTGTCCCTGTGCCGGGTCTCCTCTGTCCCTCCGCTGTAATAAAATCACGCTGATGTGTCAGCTGATGTGTGTGTGTATGTGTGCGTGTGTGTGTGTGTGCGTGCGTGCGTGCGCGCGCAGCATCGCTGTTTTGGAACTTGAATTTGAAGGATGCTTATCAACTGTAGCCTAGCAACCGTGGCACTCAAAATTTCCCTGGAATTTTCTAGTGTTTACTTTACAATTCTCTTTTGCCATATTTCGGCGCGTAACTCGTACCGCAGCTTTGAGAAAACCCCGACAATATATACATCAAAATGTGCGGCTCGATCGGGGGAGGGGTGCTATGACTTTTGGTGTTGAAATTCCAATTTTTCCCAAAGTTATTCCCAAAACAAAACAGGCATAATTCTCCATTGGAAATGAATGGGAATTTCTTTTTGAACACAAAATTTCATCTTTTTTCAGAGTCACCTAGCTCTCTTATACTTGCACATGGAAATGTGATTCAAACTTTAAAACGAAGGACAACTTGTTCTCTCTTCACAACACTAAACTGTTTTTCCATAACATGTAAACTTTTCAAACTATGAGCATTCAAACGAGGAGTGGAAATCACTTTTTTTTTAAAGTTAGAGTGGAAACATTAGTTATTGACACTCTTACTGCTCAAATGCAGGCCAGGCAGGTATGTGTGTGTGTGTGTGTGTGTGTGTGTGTGTGTGTGTGTGTGTGTGTGTCTTTGTGTGTCTTTGTGTGTGAGTGTTTGTACACACTATATTATGTGCTAATACAGGGTATGTGTGAAGCGTCAAATGCTTCACTGTAACACTTGATACTGACCAGTAAGATGTACTTAATAATGCCACAGTAAAAGTTACTTAGTGTTATATGATCAGGGTGACTTTTGAACACTGGAAATAAATCATGTACTCGTCCCGGCAGTAGCCCCGTGGCACTCAAAATTTCCCTGGAATTTTCTAGTGTTTACTTTACAATTCTCTTTTGCCAAATTTCGGCGTGTAACTCCTCCCACAGTTTTGTGAAAACCCCGACAATATATACATCAAAACGTGTGGCTCGATCGGGGGAGGGGTGCTATGACTTTTGGTGTTGAAATTCCAAATTTTCACAAAGTTATTCCCAAAACAAAACAGGCATGATCCTCCATTGGAAATGAATGGGAATTTCTTTTTGAACACAAAATTTCATCTTTTTTCAGAATCACCTAGCTCTCTTATACTTGCACATAGAAATGTGAT
>NC_070583.1:3313622-3316122 GCF_027409825.1 Scomber japonicus | reverse complement strand
CGGCGGCAATCCCTGTCTCGCTCCCCATTAAACCTAATGTAATCGTCTTCTCTTTTCAAATGAATCTCACTCTGTGTTCACACTGAGCTTACTCGCTCATTTTAAGGAATATGTGAATAAAATAAACACTGTCAGAATCTGCCGGCTTCTGTGTCTCTCAAGGTGTTTTCGGTTTTTGGACAGGAGTTACGGTTTTCTCACAGTTTGCAATTGTTCGGAACCTTGTCAGAAGCCAAATCCTTTAGAATGTTGAGACATTTTTCAAGGCAGATCCTGAAATCGTCGTAGCAACCGCAGGGCCTTAGCTGACCTTGGCAACCTGTTGCTGGGCAGAATCTGACCTACTTTTTTGTGATTGGCTAAACTGATCTACCTTTTTGTGATTGGCTAATTCTACCTGTCTGTCTGTTTTGCCAGTTAACTGAGCTAGTATTGATAGTCTCTCTCTATATATATACATATGAATTATATTGACACTCTTACTGCTCAAATGCTGGCTTGTGTGTGTGTGTGTGTGTGTGTGTGTGTGTGTGTGTGTGTGAGAGTGTGTGGCATAAGTACACAGTGTGTACTCACACACTGTGTTGTAGTGCTTAGAGTTAGTGCATGTTGCTACTGCCTTGTGCTCTGTGTGCTACTCTCTGCTTACATCTACTGTTACACTTGATACTGACTAGTAAGATGTACTTAATACTGCCACAGTAAAAGTTACTTAGTGTTATATGATCAGGGTGACTTTTGAACACTGGAAATAAATCGTGTACTCGTCCCGGCAGTAGCCCCGTGGCACTCAAAATTTCCCTGGAATTTTCTAGTGTTTACTTTACAATTCTCTTTTCCCATATTTCGGCGCGTAACTCCTCCCGCAGCTTTGAGAAAACCCCGACAATATATACATCAAAACGTGCGGCTCGATCGGGGGATGAGTGCTATGACTTTTGGTGTTGAAATTCCTATTTTTCCCAAAGTTATTCCCAAAACAAAATAGGCATGATTCTCCATTGGAAATGAATGGGAATTTCTTTTTGAACACAAAATTTCATCTTTTTTCAGAATCACCTAGCTCTCTTATACTTGCACATAGAAATGTGATTCAAACTTTAAAACGAAGGACAACTTGTGCTCTCTTCACAACACTAAACTGTTTTAACATAACATGTAAACTTTTAAAAGTATGAGCAGTCAAACGAGGAGTGGAAGTCAATTTTTCTTGAAAGTTAGAGTGGAAGCATCAGTTATTGACACTCTTACTGCTCAAATGCAGGCCAGGCAGGTATGGTGTGTGTGTGTGTGTGTGTGTGTGTGTGCGCGTGTGTGTGTGTGTGTGTGTGTGTGCTGTAGTGTCGTGCATAGAGTCAGTGCATGTTGCTACTGCCTTGTGCTCTGTGTGCTACTCTCTGCTTACATCTACTGTTACACTTGATACTGACCAGTAAGATGTTCTTAATACTGCCACAGTAAAAGTTACTTAGTGTTATATGATCAGGGTGACTTTTGAACACTGGAAATAAATCATGTACTCGTCCCGGCAGTAGCCCCGTGGCACTCAAAATTTCCCTGGAATTTTCTAGTGTTTACTTTACAATTCTCTTTTGCCATATTTCGGCGCATAACTCGTCCCGCAGTTTTGAGAAAACCCCAACAATATATACATCAAAACGTGCGTCTCGATCGGGGGAGGGGTGCTATGACTTTTGGTGTTGAAATTCCTATTTTTCCCAAAGTTATTCCCAAAACAAAACAGGCATAATTGTCCATTGGAAATGAATGGGAATTTCTTTTTGAACACAAAATTTCATCTTTTTTCAAAATCACCTAGCTCTCTTATACTTGCACATAGAAATGTGATTCAAACTTTAAAACGAAGGAAAACTTGTGCTCTCTCCAAAACACTAAACTGTTTTAACATAACATGTAAACGTTTCAAACTATGAGCAGTCAAACGAGGAGTGGAAATCACTTTTTCTTCAAAGTTAGAGTGGAAGCGTCAGTTATTGACAGCCTTACTGCTCAAATGCAGGCCAGGCAGGTATGGTGTGTGTGTGTGTGTGTGTGTGTGTGTGTGTGTCTTTGTTTGTGTGTTTTGTACACACTGTGTTGTAGTGCTCAGAGTTAGTGCATGTTGCTACTGCCTTGTGCTCTGTGTGCTACTCTCTGCTGTACTCGTCCCGGCAGTAGCCCCGTGGCACTCAAAATTTCCCTGGAATTTTCTAGTGTTTACTTTACAATTCTCTTTTGCCATATTTCGGCGCGTAACTCCTCCCGCAGCTTTGAGAAAACCCCAACAATATATACATCAAAACGTGCGGCTCCATCGGGGGAGGGGTGCTATGACTTTTGGTGTTGAAATTCCAATTTTTCCCAAAGTTATTCCCAAAACAAAACAGGCATAATTCTCCATTGGAAATGAATGGGAATTTCTTTTTGAACACAAAATTTCATCTTTTTTCAGAATCACCTAGCTCTATTATACTTGCACATAGAAATGTGATTCAATCTT
>NC_070583.1:3293622-3301122 GCF_027409825.1 Scomber japonicus | reverse complement strand
TATCTATCTATCAATCTATCTTATATATCTATCTTATCTATCGATGTATCTATCTATCTGTCTAGCTGTCTATCGATCTATCTATCTATCTATCTATCTATCTATCTATCTATCTATCTATCTATCTATCTATCTATCTATCTTATCTATCTATCTATCTATCTATCTAGCTATCTTATCTATCTATCTTATCTATATATCTACATTAATTTCATTAGACTAAATGATTATTAATTCTCAAATCTTTACTTTGAAAGGCACTTGGCAGACCTTAATGTGGTGAATTCTGAACTGTCTGCATGTTTTAGTGTATATCCAACGATAATGAGTGATTCAGTGATTGGTTGCATGAACTTGCTGAGAACAGACGAATAAAGCTAATTTAATTAATTAATTAATTTAATTTAATTAATTTAATTTAATTAATTTAAAAAGATAGTTGTAATACATTCTCGGAGCAGAACCCATAGAATGGTTGATTTCTGAACACAATTAGTTCAATGTGATGAATTCTGAAATATCTGCATGTTTTAGTGTATCTCCAAAGAGAATAAATGATTCAGTGATTAGTTGCATGAACTTGCTGAGAACAGACGAATAAAGACATAAAAATTTAGTTGTAATCCATTCTCTTAGCAGAACCCATATAAAGGTTGATTTCTGAACACAATTAGTTCAATGTGATGAATTCTGAACTGTCTGCATGTTTTAGTGTATATCCAACGAGAATGAGTGATTCAGTGATTGGTTGCATGAACTTGCTGAGAACAGACGAATAAAGCAATAAAAAGATAGTTGTAATACATTCTCGTAGCAGAACCCATAGAAATGTTGATTTCTGAACACAATTAGTTCAATGTGATGAATTCTGAAATATCTGAGTGTTTTAGTGTATCTCCAAAATGAATAAGTGATTCAGTGATTAGTTGCATGAACTTGCTGAGAACAGACGAATAAAGCAATAAAAAGATAGTTGTAATACATTCTCGTAGCAGAACCCATAGAAATGTTGATTTCTGAACACAATTAGTTCAATGTGATGAATTCTGAAATATCTGAGTGTTTTAGTGTATGTCCAAAGAGAATATAGTGATTGAGCGATAAATTGCATAAACGTGCTGAGAATAGACGAATAAAGACATAAACAGTTAGTTGTAATCCATTCTCTTAGCAGAACCCATAGAATGGTTGATTTCTGAACACAATTACTTCAGTGTGATGAATTCTGATATATTTGAGTGTTTTAGTGTATCTCCAAAATGAATAAGTGATTCAGTGATTAGTTGCATGAACTTGCTGAGAACAGACGAATAAAGCAATAAAAAGATAGTTGTAATACATTCTCTTAGCAGAACCCATATAAAGGTTGATTTCTGAACACAATTAGTTCAATGTGATGAATTCTGAACTGTCTGCATGTTTTAGTGTATATCCAACGAGAATGAGTGATTCAGTGATTGGTTGCATGAACTTGCTGAGAACAGACGAATAAAGCCATAAAAAGTTAGTTGTAATCCATTCTCTTAGCAGAACCCATAGAAATGTTGATTTCTAAACACAATTAGTTCAATGTGATGAATTCTGATATATCTGAGTGTTTTAGTGCATCTCCAAAGAGAATAAGTGATTCAGTGATTAGTTGCATGAACTTGCTGAGAACAGACGAATAAAGCAATAAAAAGATAGTTGTAATACATTCTCGTAGCAGAACCCATAGAATGGTTGATTTCTGAACACAATTAGTTCAATGTGATGAATTCTGATATATTTGAGTGTTTTAGTGTATCTCCAAAATGAATAAGTGATTCAGTGATTAGTTGCATGAACTTGCTGAGAACAGACGAATAAAGCAATAAAAAGATAGTTGTAATACATTCTCTTAGCAGAACCCATATAAAGGTTGATTTCTGAACACAATTTAGTTCAATGTGATGAATTCTGAAATATCTGCATGTTTTAGTGTATCTCCAAAGAGAATAAATGATTCAGTGATTAGTTGCATGAACTTGCTGAGAACAGACGAATAAAGCCATAAAAAGTTAGTTGTAATCCATTCTCTTAGCAGAACCCATATAAAGGTTGATTTCTGAACACAATTAGTTCAATGTGATGAATTCTGAACTGTCTGCATGTTTTAGTGTATATCCAAGGAGAATGAGTGATTCAGTGATTGGTTGCATGAACTTGCTGAGAACAGACGAATAAAGCAATAAAAAGATAGTTGTAATACATTCTCGTAGCAGAACCCATAGAAAGGTTGATTTCTGAACACAATTAGTTCAATGTGATGAATTCTGATATATTTGAGTGTTTTAGTGTATCTCCAAAATGAATAAGTGATTCAGTGATTAGTTGCATGAACTTGCTGAGAACAGACGAATAAAGCAATAAAAGATAGTTGTAATACATTCTCGTAGCAGAACCCATAGAAATGTTGATTTCTGAACACAATTAGTTCAATGTGATGAATTCTGAAATATCTGAGTGTTTTAGTGTATGTCCAAAGAGAATATAGTGATTGAGCGATAAATTGCATAAACGTGCTGAAAATAGACGAATAAAGACATAAACAGTTAGTTGTAATCCATTCTCTTATCAGAACCCATAGAATGGTTGATTTCTGAACACAATTAGTTCAATATGATGAATTCTGATATATTTGAGTGTTTTAGTGTATCTCCAAAATGAATAAGTGATTCAGTGATTAGTTGCATGAACTTGCTGAGAATAGACGAATAAAGCCATAAAAAGTTATTTGCAATCCATTCACGTAGCATAACCCATAGAAAGGTTGATTTCTAAACACAATTGGTTCAATGTGATGAATTCTGAAATATCTGCGTGTTTTAGTGTATGTCCAAAGAGAATATAGTGATTGAGCGATAAATTGCATAAACGTGCTGAGAATAGACGAATAAAGACATAAACAGTTAGTTGTAATCCATTCTCTTAGCAGAACCCATAGAATGGTTGATTTCTGAACACAATTAGTTCAATGTGATGAATTCTGATATATTTGAGTGTTTTAGTGTATCTCCAAAATGAATAAGTGATTCAGTGATTAGTTGCATGAACTTGCTGAGAACAGACGAATAAAGCAATAAAAAGATAGTTGTAATACATTCTCTTAGCAGAACCCATATAAAGGTTGATTTCTGAACACAATTAGTTCAATGTGATGAATTCTGAACTGTCTGCATGTTTTACTGTATCTCCAAAGAGAATAAGTGATTCAGTGATTAGTTGCATGAACTTGCTGAGAACAGACGAATAAAGCCATAAAAAGTTAGTTGTAATCCATTCTCTTAGCAGAACCCATAGAAATGTTGATTTCTGAACACAATTAGTTCAATGTGATGAATTCTGAAATATCTGAGTGTTTTAGTGTATGTCCAAAGAGAATATAGTGATTGAGCGATAAATTGCTTGTACTTGCTGAGAATAGACGAATAAAGCCATAAACAGTTAGTTGTAATCCATTATTTTAGCAGAACCCATAGAAAGGTTGATTTCTAAACACAATTAGTTCAATGTGATGAATTCTGATATATCTGAGTGTTTTAGTGTATCTCCAAAGAGTGTTCAGAAATCAACCATTCTATGGGTTTTGCTAAGAGAATGTATTACAACTATCTTTTTATTGCTTTATTCGTCTGTTCTCAGCAAGTTCATGCAACTAATCACTGAATCACTTATTCATTTTGGAGATACACTAAAACACTCAGATATATCAGAATTCATCACATTGAACTAATTGTGTTCAGAAATCAACCTTTCTATGGGTTCTGCTACGAGAATGTATTACAACTATCTTTTTATTGCTTTATTCGTCTGTTCTCAGCAAGTTCATGCAACTAATCACTGAATCACTTGGAGATACAGTAAAAACACTCAGATATATCAGAATTCATCACATTGAACTAATTGTGTTTAGAAATCAACCTTTCTATGGGTTCTGCTAAGAGAATGGATTACAACTAACTGTTTATGGCTTTATTCGTCTATTATCAGCAAGTACATGCAATTTATCGCTCAATCACTATATTCTCTATGGACATACACTAAAACACTCAGATATTTCAGAATTCATCACATTGAACTAATTGTGTTCAGAAATCAACAATTCTATGGGTTCTGCTAAGAGAATGGATTACAACTAACTTTTTATGGCTTTATTCGTCTGTTCTCAGCAAGTTCATGCAACTAATCACTGAATCACTATATTCTCTTTGGACATACACTTAACACTCAGATATATCAGAATTCATCACATTGAACTAATTGTGTTCAGAAATCAACCTTTCTATGGGTTCTGCTACGAGAATGTATTACAACTATCTTTTTATTGCTTTATTCGTCTATTCTCAGCAAGTTTATGCAATTTATCACTCAATCACTATATTCTCTTTGAAAATACACTAAAACACTCAGATATATCAGAATTCATCACATTGAACTAATTGTGTTCAGAAATCAACCTTTCTATGGGTTCTGCTACGAGAATGTATTACAACTATCTTTTTATTGCTTTATTCGTCTGTTCTCAGCAAGTTCATGCAACTAATCACTGAATCACTTATTCATTTTGGACATACAGTAAAAACACTCAGATATATCAGAATTCATCACATTGAACTAATTGTGTTCAGAAATCAACATTTCTATGGGTTCTACTAAGAGAATGTATTACAACTAACTTTTTATGGCTTTATTCGTCTGTTCTCAGCAAGTTCATGCAACCAATCACTGAATCACTCATTCTCCTTGGATATACACTAAAACATGCAGACAGTTCAGAATTCATCACATTGAACTAATTGTGTTCAGAAATCAACCTTTATATGGGTTCTGCTAAGAGAATGTATTACAACTATCTTTTTATTGCTTTATTCGTCTGTTCTCAGCAAGTTCATACAACTAATCACTGAATCATTTATTATCTTTGGAGATACACTAAAACATGCAGATATTTCAGAATTCATCACATTTAACTAATTGTGTTCAGAAATCAACCTTTATATGGGTTCTGCTAAGAGAATGTATTACAACTATCTTTTTATTGCTTTATTCGTCTGTTCTCAGCAAGTTCATGCAACTAATCACTGAATCACTTATTCATTTTGGAGATACACTAAAACACTCAAATATATCAGAATTCATCACATTGAACTAATTGTGTTCAGAAATCAACCATTCTATGGGTTCTGCTAAGAGAATGGATTACAACTAACTGTTTATGTCTTTATTCGTCTATTCTCAGCACGTTTATGCAATTTATCGCTCAATCACTATATTCTCTTTGGACATACACTAAAACACTCAGATATTTCAGAATTCATCACATTGAACTAATTGTGTTCAGAAATCAACCTTTCTGTGGGTTCTGCTAAGAGAATGGATTACAACTAACTTTTTATGGCTTTATTCGTCTGTTCTCAGCAAGTTCATGCAACTAATCACTGAATCACTTATTCTCTTTGGAGATACAGTAAAAACACTCAGATATATCAGAATTCATCACATTGAACTAATTGTGTTCAGAAATCAACCTTTCTATGGGTTCTGCTACGAGAATGTATTACAACTATCTTTTTATTGCTTTATTCGTCTGTTCTCAGCAAGTTCATGCAACTAATCACTGAATCACTTATTCATTTTGGAGATACACTTAAAACACTCAGATATATCAGAATTCATCACATTGAACTAATTGTGTTCAGAAATCAACCATTCTATGGGTTCTGCTACGAGAATGTCTTTTTATTGCTTTATTCGTCTGTTCTCAGCAAGTTCATGCAACCAATCACTGAATCACTCATTCTCGTTGGATAAACACTAAAACATGCAGACAGTTCAGAATTCATCACATTGAACTAATTGTGTTTATAAATCAACCTTTCTATGGGTTCTGATAAGAGAATGGATTACAACTAACTGTTTATGGCTTTATTCGTCTGTTCTCAGCAAGTTCATGCAACTAATCACTGAATCACTTATTCTCTTTGGAGATACAGTAAAAACACTCAGATATATCAGAATTCATCACATTGAACTAATTGTGTTCAGAAATCAACCTTTCTATGGGTTCTGCTACGAGAATGTATTACAACTATCTTTTTATTGCTTTATTCGTCTGTTCTCAGCAAGTTCATGCAACTAATCACTGAATCACTTATTCATTTTGGAGATACACTAAAACACTCAAATATATCAGAATTCATCACATTGAACTAATTGTGTTCAGAAATCAACCATTCTATGGGTTCTGCTAAGAGAATGGATTACAACTAACTGTTTATGTCTTTATTCGTCTGTTCTCAGCACGTTTATGCAATTTATCGCTCAATCACTATATTCTCTTTGGACATACACTAAAACACTCAGATATTTCAGAATTCATCACATTGAACTAATTGTGTTCAGAAATCAACCTTTCTATGGGTTCTGCTAAGAGAATGGATTACAACTAACTTTTTATGGCTTTATTCGTCTGTTCTCAGCAAGTTCATGCAACCAATCAATGAATCACTCATTCTCTTTGGAGATACAGTAAAAACACTCAGATATATCAGAATTCATCACATTGAACTAATTGTGTTCAGAAATCAACCTTTCTATGGGTTCTGCTACGAGAATGTATTACAACTATCTTTTTATTGCTTTATTCGTCTATTCTCAGCAAGTTCATGCAACTAATCACTGAATCACTTATTCTCTTTGGAGATATAGTAAAAACACTCAGATATATCAGAATTCATCACATTGAACTAATTGTGTTCAGAAATCAACCTTTCTATGGGTTCTGCTACGAGAATGTATTACAACTATCTTTTTATTGCTTCATTCGTCTGTTCTCAGCAAGTTCATGCAACTAATCACTGAATCACTTATTCATTTTGGAGATACACTTAAAACACTCAGATATATCAGAATTCATCACATTGAACTAATTGTGTTCAGAAATCAACCATTCTATGGGTTCTGCTAAGAGAATGGATTACAACTAACTGTTTATGTCTTTATTCGTCTATTCTCAGCACGTTTATGCAATTTATCGCTCAATCACTATATTCTCTTTGGACATACACTAAAACACTCAGATATTTCAGAATTCATCACATTGAACTAATTGTGTTCAGAAATCAACCTTTCTATGGGTTCTGCTACGAGAATGTATTACAACTATCTTTTTTTTGCTTTATACGTCTGTTCTCAGCAAGTTCATGCAACCAATCACTGAATCATTTATTTTCTTTGGAGATACACTAAAACATGCAGATATTTCAGAATTCATCACAGTGAACTAATTGTGTTCAGAAATCAACCATTCTATGGGTTCTGCTCCGAGAATGTATTACAACTATCTTTTTATTGCTTTATTCGTCTGTTCTCAGCAAGTTCATGCAACCAATCACTGAATCACTCATTCTCGTTGGATATACACTAAAACATGCAGACAGTTCAGAATTCACCACATTGAGATAATTGTGTTTAGAAATC
>NC_070583.1:3258622-3266122 GCF_027409825.1 Scomber japonicus | reverse complement strand
AGAAGACCAAGTCTACCTGGAGGGTTGGAGTGGGGAGTTAATGGTCTGAAGGTATTGGGGGTATTTTTAGGGACTAGTGCATTTAGAGAAAAGAACTGGGAAGGCCTTATGGAAAAGGTGTGTGCAAAGTTGTCTAAATGGAAATGGCTGCTTCCTCAGCTGTCCTATCGGGGACGAGTACTGGTGATCAATAACTTGGTTGCCTCGACACTGTGGCACAGGTTTGCTGTCTTACCTCCACCCAGAGGTCTTATCGATCATATTCAGAGGACTCTAATAGACTTCTTCTGGTCAGGTAAGCACTGGATTCGTGCTGCGGCCTTGTACTTGCCAGTACAGGAGGGAGGACAAGGATTGATTGACGTGTCTGCCAGAGTTCTGGCTTTTAGACTGAAAGCGGTATAGAGGCTGCTGTATCACCAAGGGCTAAGGTGGCAGGAAACGGCACAGTCAATTCTACAAAGACTTGGACGATTTGGATACGGTAAACATCTTTTTTTATTAAGAACCAGTGAAATTGACGGTGATGGGCTCACTCCTTTTTATTCATCACTTGTACAGGCGTGGCAGGTGTTGAAGGTGGAGAGAGATCCAAACGCACGGCCTGGACCATGGCTGATGGAGGAACCTTTGTTTTTTAACGATCTCATAAAGTCAGAGACTCTGTCTTCAGTTACTGTGAGAACAACATTACGTGAAGCTGGATGTGTCAAATTGGGCCATTTGCTAAAATGTATAAAACCAAATAGAGACATTTTGGGGCCAATGACTAACATCCGTTCTTCCAGGCTGAGGCAAAGAATTGTGGCAGAGGTTTTGACATCTTTACCTGAGACTCTGAGAAGTTATCTCAAGAATTGTAACGTTGTGGACCAGTGGATTGATGATGGAGGCTATATTTTTCCCTCTTTTACTGTTGTCCCTGCGGTGGAGGATTGGGAAGAAGAAGAGGATCTTCTACTGACCTTCACATCTCCACAGTTGGGGGTGTTTGAGGAAATGACCAAAAAAGCGGCATATATTGTTTGTGTCAAGGTGTCACATTTTCGCTCCCTTACAGGAGTGAAAGTGTCGAGGTGGGCTGAGTTTTTTGGCCCAGGCAAGTCCCCGAAAGGCTGCTGGAGGAGTCTGTACAAGCTGCCTCTTGATAAGAGGACAGCTGACCTCCAGTGGAGGGTTGTACATGGTGCAGTAGCTACAAACAGATACATTGCACACCTGGATCCAGGACAGGATGATGGCTGCCCGTTCTGCTCGCAGACTGAGACTGTAGGACATTTATTTATTAGTTGTCTTAGGTTGAAAGGATTATTTGAGTTAGTTCGGGTTTGGTTTCAGGGTTTAGGGGAAGTTTTTTCCTTTGAGTTATTTATTTTTGGTCCTCGATACTCTGCGAAGAAAAAAGGGGTGCACACCTTGATCAACTTTCTGTCTGGTGTAGCTAAGTTATCTGTGTGGATCAGCAGGAAGAACAGAATAAAAGGTTCAGGCTCTATAGATCCAGAGAAGATGTTCAAAGGGTTTGTGGCAGCTCGTCTCAGAGTTGAACATACTTTTTATGAAACTACTGGACAAATGGAAGAGTTTGAACATAAATGGGCGCTGGCTGGTGTTCTTTGCACAGTGGGTTTGTGTGGTGATTTAGTTCTGTCATTTTAAATTTATGTAATTATTGAGAAAATAGTTTGATTTTAACTAGTGTTTTGCAATGATTGTTTAATAAATGGACCCTAAAAATCAAAAATCTATCTATCTATCTATCTATCTATCTATCTATCTATCTATCTATCTATCTATCTATATATATATATATCTATCTATCTAAATTATATAAGACTAAATGATTATTAATTCTCAAGTTTTTACTTTGAAAGGCACCTGGCAGACCTTCACACACACACACAGACACACACACAAAAATGAGTATCAAACTATCTATCTATCTATCTATCTATCTATCAATCTATCTATCTATCTATCTATCTATCTATCTATCTATCTATCTATCTATTTATCTATCTATCTATCTATCTATCTATCTATGTTTTCATCTATATATCGATCTATCTATCTATCTATCTATCTATCTATCTATCTATCTATCTATCTATCTGTCTATCTATCTATCTATCTATCTATCTATCTATCTATCTATCTATCTATCTATCTATCTATGTATCTATCTATCTATCTATTTATCTATCTATCTATCTATTTTAATTTTATAACATTAAATGATTATTAATTCTCAAATATTTACTTTAAAAGGCAACTGGCAGACCTTCACACACACACACAAATGTGTCTATCAAATTCTTTCTTTCTATCTATCTATCTATCTATCCATCTATCTATGTATCTATCTATCTATCTATCTATCTATCTATCTATCTATCTATCCATCTATCTATGTATCTATCTATCTATCTATCTATCTATCTATCTATCTATCAATCTATCGATCGATCTGTCTATCTATGTATCTATCTATCTATCTATCTATCTATCTATCTATCTATCTATCTATTTATCTATCTATCTATCTATGTTTTCATCTATATATCGATCTATCTATCTATCTATCTATCTACCTATCTATCTATATTAATTTCATTAGACTAAATGATTATTAATTCTCAAATCCTTACTTTGAAAGGCACCTGGCAGACCTTCACACACACACAGATGCACACAAACAAAAATGTGTATCTATCTATCTATCTATCTATCTATCTATCTATCTATCTATCTATCTATATATATATATATCTATCTATCTATCTATCTAAATTATATAAGACTAAATGATTATTAATTCTCAAATTTTTACTTTGAAAGGCACCTGGCAGACCTTCACACACACACACACAGACACACACACAAAAATGAGTATCAAACTATCTATCTATCTATCTATCTATCTATCTATCTATCTATCTATGTTTTCACAAATTTTTCACAAATTTCACCTTTTTTCACCTTTTTTCAGAGTCACCTAGCTCTCTCATACATGGACGTTGAAATGTGATTCAAACTTTAAAACGGAGGAAAATTTGTCCTCTCTGGAAAAATACCAAACTATTCTCCATAACATGTAAACTTTTCAAACTATGAGCAGTCAAACGAGGAGTGGAAATCACTTTTTCTTCAAAGTTAGAGTGGAAGCGGCAGTTAGCTAGAGTGTGAGAAGCAGTAATTCATAACCTTCATTTTTATTTTTAACTCGAGCTCACGGCCAAACCGTAAAAAGGAGACAAATAATTTTTTGTCAAAATATAGACATAGGTGTTGGGATTCATAAAATGTGACGTTGACAGGCGGGGTCTGCACAAAATTTAAACGGGGGGGCCGAGACCGGCGGCAATCCCTGTCTCGCTCCCCATTAAACCTAATGTAATCGTCTTCTTATTTCAAAAGAATCTCACTCTGTGTTCGCATTGAGCTTACTCGCTCATTTTAAGGAATATCTGAATAAAATAAACACTGTCAGAATCTGCCGGCTTCTGTGTCTCTCACGGTGTTTTCGGTTTTTGGACAGGAGTTACGGTTTTCTCACAGTTTGCAATTGTTCGGAACCTTGTCAGAAGCCAAATCCTTTAGAATTTTGAGACATTTTTCAAGGCAGATCCTGAAATCGCCATAGCAACCGCAGGGCATTAGCTGACCTTAGCAACCTGTCGCTGGGCAGAATCTGACCTACTTTTTTGTGATTGGCTAAACTGATCTACCTTTTTGTGATTGGCTAATTCTACCTGTCTGTCTGTTTTGCCAGTTAACTGGGGTAGCAGCCGAGCTAGTATTGATACTCTCTCTCTCTATATATACATATGAATTATACTGACAGTCTTACTGCTCAAATGCAGGCTGGTGTGTGTGTGTGTGTGTGTGTGTGTGTGTGTGTGTGTGTACACACTGTGTTGTAGTGCTTAGAGTTAGTGCATGTTGCTACTGCCTTGTGCTCTGTGTGCTTACATCTACTGTTACACTTGATACTGACTAGTAAGATGTACTTAATACTGCCACAGTAAAAGTTACTTAGTGTTATATGATCAGGGTGACTTTTGAAGACTGGAAATAAATCATGTACTCGTCCCGGCAGCAGCCCCGTGGCACTCAAAATTTCCCTGGAATTTTCTAGTGTTTACTTTACAATTCTCTTCCGCCATATTTCGGCGCGTAACTCCTCCCACAGCTTTGAGAAAACCCTGACAATATATACATCAAAACGTGCGGCTCGATCGGGGGAGGGGTGCTATGACTTTTGGTGTTGAAATTCCTATTTTTCCCAAAGTTATTCCCAAAACAACACAGGCATAATCCTCCATTGGAAATGAATGGGAATTTCTTTTTAAACACAAAATTTCATCTTTTTTCAGAATCACCTAGCTCTCTCATACTTGCACATAGAAATGTGATTCAAACTTTAAAACGAAGGAAAACTTGTGCTCTCTTCACAACACTAAACTGTTTTAACATAACATGTAAACTTTTAAAAGTATGATCAGTCAAACGAGGAGTGGAAGTCAATTTTTAACAACTATTAATCTTCTCCATACTTAATATTATTATTATTATTCTTCCGCCGTTTTTCGGCGCGTAACTCCTCCCGCAGCTTTGAGAAAACCCCGACAATATACAGATGAAGCCATTTCAAAGTTCCCGTGTTTCCTTGATGGCTCCTTGACTGGTCCTTGACCGGTCCTTGGCTGGCCGATAATGGAAGCAGGGGGGAAATGCGATCCCCCCGCGATGACGTGGTCAATGAGGCCGCGACTGGAAACGCCCCTAAGCTGCCCGAGTGAAAACCAGCTGCAATGCCTCATTTATCCACGGGGAGGAGCAGTGTGTTTAGACCGGTTTAGACCCACTGCTCATAGAAAAGACTAGGCTGTCCAACGCTTAAAAAAATTAACTGGATTTATCACATTACAACCCTGTGATTAAACCTGATTAAAATACGAGGCTAAATATTATATACACTTATATTACTTGTATTTACTTCTATTCTTCTGTATAAAGTCGCCTAATGAAGGGTACAATATAGTTAATCCATTAGAAAGTACGGATGCCTTACATCTGACAGGACACCGTCCGTCACAGGAAACACTCGCGGACACTTAATAATTCCTCTGACTGATCACTGATCACTGTCACTGTCAAACCAAGAAATAGCCCATGAGACAAACCCTGTCTAGTGATTTAAAACAGGGCGTGCTATTTAATACGTAGTGTTAATATTATATGGGTTCCCAATCCGACCATTTTTTGTGTATTATTCTATCATTATTAAGGCAAAATAACTCAATTTATGTCCATGGACATTATAATGAATAGGCTATAGGCTTAATATTAGTTTACATCCAGCGTGCTGCGTGGACTTCATTACATCTGCTGCAATTATGAAATGCTAAGTTTCTACAGTCTGTGACTGTGACCCTCATAAAAATAATATTTTACAAATCTGCATTATATAAACTAACGAAATTCGTTAAAGCAAGTCATTTGGCAACTTCCAAGTCATTCAGTTAAATTAAGTCTGTTCTATAGCTGCTCCGCTGGAGAGGCTGCGAGCGTGAATGAAATCAGTGCGTCTTTTTTACACAAGTATCTGTAGTAGGCTACTGCATGACTCAGGCATGACTCAGAAGAATATGTCTGTACTTTTTAATCATAGTGCGTTTTGTTAATTGATCGGCTGTGTTGTGTGTTACCGGCGCAGCACGCGTTATGTTTTCGCGCAACGTATGTGTCGGAGGCAACCGTGCTTTAGTATACTTGGGTTTTGAGGTAATGTGAGTGCGGGCCAGCGGGGACGGGGGGCATTCGCTTTGAAAGACAATGGGACAGCACTGTAACCATCCCCCTCAACCCATCACCTTCGAGCTGGACACCTCCCCCACCGAAAATCAAGATCAAGACACTGCTTGTGCCCCCACTATATCCAGCACATATGCTCCTGTATGTGTGGTTGAGTTTTCAGTTTTACATCTTTTCTAAGTGAGTGAGGGGTGTAGTTGTAGATGTGTGTGGTGCCCCCACTCTGTCCAGCACGTATGTGTGGTTGAATCTCTGTGTGTGATTTGTGTGACAATGGAACCAAATGGCCCATTAAGCCCAAACAAAAGGTTGAGCAATGATAATGCTAATAAGGTGGCTGGGCTTACCTGGCTTAAAGCATGCACTGAATAGACCGGGGTTGGCTGGTACAAATGCGCTGTATAATTGCACATAATCAAATACAGTCCTGTGGTCCGTTTTTGTCATTTTGTATTATTTATCTGAGCCTAAAAGTAAAATACAAAAAGGCTTTTTTTTTCGTTTTTTGTGTTAGATTCAAAACAAATAACAAAATAATCAGCAGTCAGTAGGCTATTTAATTTTTTGATTTGATTCGATGAATTTCGGATGACCACAAAAAATCATAAAACATCAGAATGTGGGCTAGTTTGTGACAGAAGCGCCGTCTCCTGGTCAAACCCTGTATTACAACGAATAGGTGGGTTTACAGGAAAAGATAGACACGCCCAGGAGAGGGAGGGGGTCTCTCCAGCTGCTGGAACTCAGCTGGAACTTGGCTGGAACTTGGCTGGGAGTCAGCTGCCATTCAGCTGGCATTCAGCTTGGAGGGGAACTTTGAAGTGGCTACTACTGTATACATCAAAACGTGCGGCTCGATCGGGGGATGGGTGCTATGACTTTTGGTGTTGAAATTCCAAAGTTTCCCAAAGTTATTCCCAAAAAACCGGGAATATTTCTCCATTGAAAATGAATGAGAATTTTTTTTTAAAAACACAAAATTTCACTTTTTTTCAGAGTCACCTAGTTCGCTCATACGTGCAGGTAGAAACATGATTTAAACTTTTAAACGGAGGAAAATTTGTCCTCTCTGGAAAAATACAAACTATTTTAACATAACATGTAAACTTTTCAAACTATGAGCAGTCAAACGAGGAGTGGAAATCACTTTTTCGTCAAAGTTAGAGTGGAAGCGGCAGTTAGCTAGAGTGTGAGAAGCAGTAATGCATAACCTTCATTTTTATTTTTAACTCGAGCTCACGACCAAACCGTAAAAAGGAGACAAATAATTTTTGGTCAAAATATAGACATAGGTGTTGGGATTCATAAAATGTGAAGTTGACAGGTTGTCTGCACAAAATTTAAACGGGGGGGCCGAGACCGGCGGCAATCCCTGTCTCGCTCCCCATTAAACCTAATGTAATCGTCTTCTCTTTTCAAATGAATCTCACTCTGTGTTCACACTGAGCTTACTCGCTCATTTTAAGGAATATGTGAATAAAATAAACACTGTCAGAATCTGCCGGCTTCTGTGTCTCTCACGGTGTTTTTGGTTTTTGGACAGGAGTTACGGTTTTCTCACAGTTTGCAATTGTTCGGAACCTTGTCAGAAGCCAAATCCTTTAGAATGTTGAGACATTTTTCAAGGCAGATCCTGAAATCGCCGTAGCAACCGCAGGGCCTTAGCTGACCTTGGCAACCTGT
>NC_070583.1:3243622-3253622 GCF_027409825.1 Scomber japonicus | reverse complement strand
CAGTAGCCCCGTGGCACTCAAAATTTCCCTGGAATTTTCTAGTGTTTACTTTACAATTCTCTTTTGCCAAATTTCGGCGCGTAACTCCTCCCACAGTTTTGAGAAAACCCCGACAATATATACATCAAAACGTGCGGCTCGATCGGGGGAGGGGTGCTATGACTTTTGGTGTTGAAATTCCAATTTTTCTCAAAGTTATTCCCAAAACAAAATCGTCATGATTCTCCATTGGAAATGAATGGGAATTTCTTTTTAAACACAAAATTTCATCTTTTTTCAGAATCACCTAGCTCTCTTATACTTGCACATAGAAATATGATTCAAACTTTAAAACGGAGGAAAACTTGTGCTCTCTCCAAAACACTAAACTGTTTTTACATAACATGTAACCTTTTCAAACTATGAGCAGTCAAACGAGGAGTGGAAATCACTTTTTTTTCAAAGTTAGAGTGGAAGCGTCAGTTATTGACAGTCTTACTGCTCAAATGCAGGCCAGGCAGGTATGGTGTGTGTGTGTGTGTGTGTGTGTGTGTGTGTGTCTTTGTGTGTCTTTGTGTGTGAGTGTTTGTACACACTATATTATGTGCTAATACAGGGTATGTGTAAAGCGTCAAATGCTGTAGTGTCGTGCATAGAGTTAGTGCATGTTGCTACTGCCTTGTGCTCTGTGTGCTACTGTTACACTTGATACTGACCAGTAAGATGTACTTAATACTGCCACAGTAAAACTTACTTAGTTTTATATGATCAGGGTGACTTTTGAACACTGGAAATAAATCGTGTACTCGTCCCGGCAGTAGCCCCGTGGCACTCAAAATTTCCCTGGAATTTTCTAGTGTTTACTTTACAATTCTCTTTTGCCATATTTGTGTTGGGATTCATAAAATGTGAAGTTGACAGGCGGGGTCTGCACAAAATTTAAACGGGGGGGCCGAGACCGGCGGCAATCCCTGTCTCGCTCCCCATTAAACCTAATGTAATCGTCTTCTCTTTTCAAATGAATCTCACTCTGTGTTCACACTGAGCTTACTCGCTCATTTTAAGGAATATGTGAATAAAATAAACACTGTCAGAATCTGCCGGCTTCTGTGTCTCTCACGGTGTTTTCGGTTTTTGGACAGGAGTTACGGTTTTCTCACAGTTTGCAATTCTTCGGAACCTTGTCAGAAGCCAAATCCTTTAGAATTTTGAGACATTTTTCAAGGCAGATCCTGAAATCGCCGTAGCAACCGCAGGGCCTTAGCTGACCTTGGCAACCTGTCGCTGGGAAGAATCTGATCTACCTTTTTGTGATTGGCTGAACTGAGCTACCTTTTTGTGATTGGCTAATTCTACCTGTCTGTCTGTTTTGCCAGTTAACTGGGGTAGCAGCCGAGCTAGTATTGATACTCTCTCTCTATATATACATATGAATTACATTGACACTCTTACTGCTCAAATGCTGGCTTGTGTGTGTGTGTGTGTGTGTGTGTGTGTGTGTGTGTGTGTGTGTGTACACACTGTGTTGTAGTGATTAGAGTTAGTGCATGTTGCTACTGCCTTGTGCTCTGTGTGCTACTCTCTGCTTACATCTACTGTTACACTTGATACTGACCAGTAAGATGTACTTAATACTGCCACAGTAAAACTTACTTAGTGTTATATGATCAGGGTGACTTTTGAACACTGGAAATAAATCGTGTACTCGTCCCGGCAGTAGCCCCGTGGCACTCAAAATTTCCCTGGAATTTTCTAGTGTTTACTTTACAATTCTCTTTTGCCATATTTCGGCGCGTAACTCCTCCCACAGCTTTGAGAAAACCCCAACAATATACACATCAAAACGTGCGGCTCGATCGGGGGAGGGGTGCTATGACTTTCGGTGTTGAAATTCCTATTTTTCCCAGTTATTCCCAAAACAAAACAGGCATAATCCTCCATTGGAAATGAATGGGAATTTCTTTTTAAACACAAAATTTCATCTTTTTTCGAAGTCAACTAGCTCTCTCATACTTGCACATAGAAATGTGATTCAAACTTTAAAACGAAGGAAAACTTGTGCTCTCTTCACAACACTAAATTGTTTTTACATAGCATGTAAACTTTTAAAAGTATGAGCAGTCAAACGAGGAGTGGAAGTCAATTTTTCTTGAAAGTTAGAGTGAAAGCATCAGTTATTGACACTCTTACTGCTCAAATGCAGGCCAGGCAGGTGTGTGTGTGTGTGTGTGTGTGTGTGTGTGTGTGTGTGTCTTTGTACACACTATGTTGTGTGCTAATACAGGGTATGTGTGAAGCGTCAAGTGCTGTAGTGTCGTGCATAGAGTTAGTGCATGTTCCTACTCTCTGCTGTACTCGTCCTGGCAGTAGCCCCGTGGCACTCAAAATTTCCCTGGAATTTTCTAGTGTTTACTTTACAATTCTCTTCCGCCATATTTCGGCGCGTAACTCCTCCCACAGCTTTGAGAAAACCCTGACAATATATACATCAAAACGTGCGGCTCGATCGGGGGAGGGGTGCTATGACTTTTGGTGTTGAAATTCCAATTTTTCACAAAGTTATTCCCAAAACAAAACAGGCATGATCCTCCATTGGAAATGAATGGGAATTTCTTTTTAAACACAAAATTTCATCTTTTTTCAGAATCACCTAGCTCTCTTATACTTGAACATAGAAATGTGATTCAAACTTTAAAACGGAGGAAAACTTGTGCTCTCTCCAAAACACTAAACTGTTTTTCCATAACATGTAAACTTTTCAAACTATGAGCATTCAAACGAGGAGTGGAAATCACTTTTTCTTCAAAGTTAGAGTGGAAGCATTAGTTATTGACACTCTTACTGCTCAAATGCAGGCCAGGCAGGTATGTGTGTGTGTGTGTGTGTGTTTGTATACACTATGTTGTGTGCTAATACAGGGTATGTGTGAAGCGTCAAGTGCTGTAGTGTAGTGCTTAGAGTTAGTGCATGTTGCTACTGCCTTGTGCTCTGTGTGCTACTCTCTGCTTACATCTACTGTTACACTTGATACTGACTAGTAAGATGTACTTAATACTGCCACAGTAAGAGTTACTTAGTGTTATATGATCAGGGTGACTTTTGAAGACTGGAAATAAATTGTGTACTCGTCCCGGCAGTAGCCCCGTGGCACTCAAAATTTCCCTGGAATTTTCTAGTTAGTGCCACGGGGTTCTAGCTCCGAGGCCTTCCACTCCAGAAGCTGGAGAGGAAGGCCTCGGGGCAAAGCCCCGAGGCAACTATTAATCTTCTCCATACTTAATATTATTTTTTTTCTTTTTATTCTTCCGCCGTTTTTCGGCGCGTAACTCCTCCCACAGTTTTGAGAAAACCCCGACAATATATACATCAAAACGTGCGGCTCGATCGGGGGAGGGGTGCTATGACTTTTGGTGTTGAAATTCCAAAGTTTCCCAAAGTTATTCCCAAAAAACCGGGAATATTTCTCCATTGGAAATGAATGGGAATTTTTTTTTAAAACCACAAAAATTCACCTTTTTTCAGAGTCACCTAGCTCTCTCATACGTGCACGTAGAAACATGATTTAAACTTTTAAACGGAGGAAAACTTGTTCTCTCTGGAAAAATACAAACTATTTTAACATAACATGTAAACTTTTCAAACTATGAGCAGTCAAATGAGGAGTGGAAATCACTTTTTCGTCAAAGTTAGAGTGGAAGCGGCAGTTAGCTAGAGTGTGAGAAGCAGTAAACCATAACCTTAATTTTTATTTTTAACTTGAGCTCACGGCCAAACCGTAAACAGCAGACAAATAATTTTTGGTCAAAATATAGACATAGGTGTTGGGATTCATAAAATGTGAAGTTGACAGGCGGGGTCTGCACAAAATTTAAACGGGGGGGCCGAGACCGGCGGCAATCCCTGTCTCGCTCCCCATTAAACCTAATGTAATCGTCTTCTCTTTTCAAATGAATCTCACTCTGTGTTCGCACTGAGCTTACTCGCTCATTTTAAGGAATATCTGAATAAAATAAACACTGTCAGAATCTGCCGGCTTCTGTGTCTCTCACGGTGTTTTCGGTTTTTGGACAGGAGTTACGGTTTTCTCACAGTTTGCAATTGTTCGGAACCTTGTCAGAAGCCAAACTTTTTAGAATTCTGAGACTTTTTTCAAGGCAGAGCCTGAAATCGCCGTAGCAACCGCAGGGCCTTAGCTGACCTTAGCAACCTGTTGCTGGGCAGAATCTGACCTACTTTTTTGTGATTAGCTAAACTGATCTACCTTTTTGTGATTGGCCAATTCTTCCTGTCTGTCTGTTTTACCAGTTAACTGAGGTAGCGGCCGAGCTACTATTGATACTCTCTCTATATATACATATGAATTATATTGACAGTCTTACTGCTCAAATGCAGGCTGGTGTGTGTGTGTGTGTGCGTGCGTGCGTGCGTGCGTGCGTGTGTGTGTGTGAGTACATACTGTGTTGTAGTGCTTAGAGTTAGTGCATGTTGCTACTGCCTTGTGCTCTGTGTGCTACTCTCTGCTTACATCTACTGTTACACTTGATACTGACCAGTAAGATGTACATAATACTGCCACAGTAAAAGTTATTTAGTGTTATATGATCAGGGTGACTTTTGAACACTGGAAATAAATCATGTACTCGTCCCGGCAGTAGCCCCGTGGCACTCAAAATTTCCCTGGAATTTTCTAGTGTTTACTTTACAATTCTCTTTTGCCAAATTTCGGCGCGTAACTCCTCCCACAGTTTTGAGAAAACCCCAACAATATATACATCAAAACGTGCGGCTCGATCGGGGGAGGGGTGCTATGACTTTTGGTGTTGAAATTCCTATTTTTCCCAAAGTTATTCCCAAAACAAAACAGGCATAATTGTCCATTGGAAATGAATGGGAATTTCTTTTTGAACACAAAATTTCATCTTTTTTCAAAATCCCCTAGCTCTCTTATACTTGCACATAGAAATGTGATTCAAACTTTAAAACGAAGGAAAACTTGTGCTCTCTCCAAAACACTAAACTGTTTTAACATAACATGTAAACGTTTCAAACTATGAGCAGTCAAACGAGGATGGAAATCACTTTTTCTTCAAAGTTAGAGTGGAAGCGTCAGTTATTGACAGCCTTACTGCTCAAATGCAGGCCAGGCAGGTATGGTGTGTGTGTGTGTGTGTGTGTGTGTGTGTGTGTGTGTGTGTGTGTGTGTGTGTGTGTGTGTGTATGCTGTAGTGTCGTGCATAGAGTTAGTGCATGTTCCTACTGCCTTGTGCTCTGTGTGCTACTCTCTGCTGTACTCGTCCCGGCAGTAGCCCCGTGGCACTCAAAATTTCCCTGGAATTTTCTAGTGTTTACTTTACAATTCTCTTTTGCCATATTTCGGCGCGTAACTCCTCCCGCAGCTTTGAGAAAACCCCGACAATATATACATCAAAACGTGCGGCTCGATAGGGGGAGGGGTGCTATGACTTTTGGTGTTGAAATTCCAAAGTTTCCCAAAGTTATTCCCAAAACAAAACAGGCATAATTCTCCATTGGAAATGAATGGGAATTTCTTTGTGAACACAAAATTTCATCTTTTTTCAGAATCACCTAGCTCTCTTATACTTGCACATAGAAATGTGATTCAAACTTTAAAACGAAGGAAAACTTGTGCTCTCTTCACAACACTAAACTGTTTTTACATAACATGTAAACTTTTCAAACTATGAGCAGTCAAACGAGGAGTGGAAATCACTTTTTTTTCAAAGTTAGAGTGGAAGCGTCAGTTATTGACAGTCTTACTGCTCAAATGCAGGCCAGGCAGGTATGTGTGTGTCTTTGTGTGTGTCTTTGTGTGTGAGTGTTTGTACACACTATGTTGTGTGCTAATACAGGGTATGTGTGAAGCGTCAAGTGCTGTAGTGTAGTGCTTAGAGTTAGTGCATGTTCCTACTGCCTTGTGCTCTGTGTGCTACTCTCTGCTGTACTCGTCCCGGCAGTAGCCCCGTGGCACTCAAAATTTCCCTGGAATTTTCTAGTGTTTACTTTACAATTCTCTTTTGCCATATTTCGGCGCGTAACTTGTCCCGCAGCTTTGAGAAAACCCCAACAATATAAACATCAAAACGTGCGGCTCGATCGGGGGAGGGGTGCTATGACTTTTGGTGTTGAAATTCCAATTTTTCCCAAAGTTATTCCCAAAACAAAACAGGCATAATTCTCCATTGGAAATGAATGGGAATTTCTTTTTGAACACAAAATTTCATCTTTTTTCAGAGTCACCTAGCTCTCTTATACTTGCACATGGAAATGTGATTGAAACTTTAAAACGAAGGACAACTTGTTCTCTCTTCACAACACTAAACTATTTTTCCATAACATGTAAACTTTTCAAACTATGAGCAGTGAAACGAGGAGTGGAAATCACTTTTTCTTCAAAGTTAGAGTGGAAGCATTAGTTATTGACACTCTTACTGCTCAAATGCAGGCCAGGCAGGTGTGTGTGTGTGTGTGTGTGTGTGAGTGTTTGTACACACTATGTTGTGTGCTAATACAGGGTATGTGTGAAGCGTCAAGTGCTGTAGTGTAGTGCTTAGAGTTAGTGCATGTTGCTACTGCCTTGTGCTCTGTGTGCTACTCTCTGCTGTACTCGTCCCGGCAGTAGCCCCGTGGCACTCAAAATTTCCCTGGAATTTTCTAGTTTTTCTTATTATTCTTCCGCCGTTTTTCGGCGCGTAACTCCTCCCGCAGCTTTGAGAAAACCCCGACAATATATACATCAAAACGTGCGGCTCGATCGGGGGATAGGTGCTATGACTTTTGGTGTTGAAATTCCAAAGTTTCCCAAAGTTATTCCCAAAAAACCGGGAATATTTCTCCATTGAAAATGAATGGGAATTTTTTTTTAAAAACACAAAATGTCACTTTTTTTCAGAGTCACCTAGTTCGCTCATACGTGCAGGTAGAAACATGATTTAAACTTTTAAACGGAGGAAAATTTGTCCTCTCTGGAAAAATACAAACTATTTTAACATAACATGTAAACTTTTCAAACTATGAGCAGTCAAACGAGGAGTGGAAATCACTTTTTCGTCAAAGTTAGAGTGGAAGCGGCAGTTAGCTAGAGTGTGAGAAGCAGTAATGCATAACCTTCATTTTTATTTTTAACTCGAGCTCACGGCCAAACCGTAAAAAGGAGACAAATAATTTTTGGTCAAAATATAGACATAGGTGTTGGGATTCATAAAATGTGA
Source organism: Scomber japonicus (assembly GCF_027409825.1). Lineage (NCBI taxonomy): Eukaryota > Metazoa > Chordata > Actinopteri > Scombriformes > Scombridae > Scomber > Scomber japonicus. Next base: position 3,246,414 of record NC_070583.1, on the reverse strand, counting down.
AGTTGACAGGCGGGGTCTGCACAAAATTTAAACGGGGGGGCCGAGACCGGCGGCAATCCCTGTCTCGCTCCCCATTAAACCTAATGTAATCGTCTTCTCTTTTCAAATGAATCTCACTCTGTGTTCACACTGAGCTTACTCGCTCATTTTAAGGAATATGTGAATAAAATAAACACTGTCAGAATCTGCCGGCTTCTGTGTCTCTCACGGTGTTTTCGGTTTTTGGACAGGAGTTACGGTTTTCTCACAGTTTGCAATTGTTCGGAACCTTGTCAGAAGCCAAATCCTTTAGAATGTTGAGACATTTTTCAAGGCAGATCCTGAAATCGCCGTAGCAACCGCAGGGCCTTAGCTGACCTTGGCAACCTGTTGCTGGGCAGAATCTGACCTACTTTTTTTGTGATTGGCTAAACTGATCTACCTTTTTGTGATTGGCTAATTCTACCAGTCTGTCTGTTTTGCCAGTTAACTGAGCTAGTATTGATAGTCTCTCTCTATATATATACATATGAATTATATTGACACTCTTACTGCTCAAATGCTGGCTTGTGTGTGTGTGTGTGTGTGTGTGTGTGTGTGTGTGAGAGTGTGTGTGTGAGTACACACTGTGTTGTAGTGCTTAGAGTTAGTGCATGTTGCTACTGCCTTGTGCTCTGTGTGCTACTCTCTGCTTACATCTACTGTTACACTTGATACTGACTAGTAAGATGTACTTAATACTGCCACAGTAAAAGTTACTTAGTGTTATATGATCAGGGTGACTTTTGAACACTGGAAATAAATCGTGTACTCGTCCCGGCAGTAGCCCCGTGGCACTCAAAATTTCCCTGGAATTTTCTAGTTAGTGCCACGGGGTTCAAGCCCCGAGGCATTCCACTCCAGAAGCTGGAGAGGAATGCCTCGGGCGAAGCCCGAGGCAACTATTAATCTTCTCCATACTTATTATTATTATTTTTCTTCTTCCGCCGTTTTTTGGCGCGTAACTCCTCCCACAGCTTTGAGAAAACCCCGACAATATATACATCAAAACGTGCGGCTCGATCGGGGGATGGGTGCTATGGCTTTTGGTGTTGAAATTCCAAAGTTTCCCAAAGTTATTCCCAAAAAACCGGGAATAATTCTCCATTGAAAATGAATGGGAATTTTTTTTAAAAACACAAAATTTCACCTTTTTTCAGAGTCACGTAGCTCGCTCATACGTGCACGTAGAAATGTGATTAAAACTTCAAAACGGAGGAAAACTTGTCCTCTCTGGAAAAATACCAAACTGTTTTGACATAACATGTAAACTTTTCAAACTATGAGCAGTCAAACGAGGAGTGGAAATCACTTTTTCGTCAAAGTTAGAGTGGAAGCGGCAGTTAGCTAGAGTGTGAGAAGCAGTAAACCATAACCTTAATTTTTATTTTTAACTCGAGCTCACGGCCAAACCGTAAAAAGGAGACAAATAATTTTTTGTCAAAATGTAGACATAGGTGTTGGGATTCATAAAATGTGACTTTGACAGGCGGGATCTGCACAAAATTTAAACGGGGGGGCCGAGACCGGCGGCAATACCTGTCTCGCTCCCCATTAAACCTAATGTAATCGTCTTCTTATTTCAAAAGAATCTCACTCTGTGTTCACACTGAGCTTACTCGCTCATTTTAAGGAATATCTGAATAAAATAAACACTGTGAGAATCTGCCGGCTTCTGTGTCTCTCACGGTGTTTTCGGTTTTTGGACAGGAGTTACGGTTTTCTCACAGTTTGCAATTGTTCGGAACCTTGTCAGAAGCCAAATCCTTTAGAATTTTGAGACATTTTTCAAGGCAGATCCTGAAATCGCCGTAGCAACCGCAGGGCCTTAGCTGACCTTGGCAACCTGTTGCTGGGCAGAATCTGACCTACTTTTTTGTGATTGGCTAAACTGATCTACCTTTTTGTGATTGGCTAATTCTACCTGTCTGTCTGTTTTGCCAGTTAACTGAGGTAGTGGCCGAGCTAGTATTGATACTCTCTCTATATATATACATATGAATTATACTGACAGTCTTACTGCTCAAATGCAGGCTGGTGTGTGTGTGTGTGTGTGTGTGTGTGTGTGTGTGTGTGTGTGTGTGTACACACTGTGTTGTAGTGCTTAGAGTTAGTGCATGTTGCTACTGCCTTGTGCTCTGTGTGCTACTCTCTGCTTACATCTACTGTTACACTTGATACTGACTAGTAAGATGTACTTAATACTGCCACAGTAAAAGTTACTTAGTGTTATATGATCAGGGTGACTTTTGAAGACTGGAAATAAATCGTGTACTCGTCCCGGCAGTAGCCCCGTGGCACTCAAAATTTCCCTGGAATTTTCTAGTGTTTACTTTACAATTCTCTTTTGCCAAATTTCGGCGCGTAACTCCTCCCACAGTTTTGAGAAAACCCCGACAATATATACATCAAAACGTGCGGCTCCATCGGGGGAGGGGTGCTATGACTTTTGGTGTTGAAATTCCAATTTTTCCCAAAGTTACTCCCAAAACAAAACAGGCATAATTCTCCATTGGAAATGAATGGGAATTTCTTTTTGAACACAAAATTTCATCTTTTTTCAGAGTCTATTAATCTTCTCCATACTTAATATTATTATTTTTTTTATTCTTCCGCCGTTTTTCGGCGTGTAACTCCTCCCGCAGCTTTGAGAAAACCCCGACAATATATATATCAAAACGTGCGGCCCAATCGGGGGATGGGTGCTATGACTTTTGGTGTTGAAATTCCAAAGTTTTCCAAAGTTATTCCCAAAAAACCGGGAGATTTCTCCA